>NC_134675.1:21552996-21734232 GCF_030463565.1 Pelecanus crispus | reverse complement strand
GCTAAGTAGTGCTTATGCTAGTCAAGGACTTTTCAGCTTCCCATGCTCTGCCAGGTGCACAAGAAACTGGGAGGGAGCATAGCCAGGACAGCTGACCCAAACTGGCCAAAGGGTGTCGTGGTTTAGTCCCAGCCAGCAACTCAGTACCACGCAGCCGCTCGCTCACTCCCCCTACCCCGATGGGATGGGGGAGAGAATCGGAGGAGTAAGAGTGAGAAACACTCCTGGGTTGAGATAAGAATAGTTTAATAATTAAAATAAAATAAAGTAAAATAATAATAACAACAATATAATAATAATAACAGTAATAATAATATACAAAGCAAGTGATGCACAATGCAATTGCTCACCACCCGACAACCGATACCCAGACAGTTCCCGAGCAGCGGTCGCTGCTCCCCGGCCAACCCCCCCCAGTTTATATACTGAGCATGACGTCATATGGTATGGAATAGCCCTTTGGTCAGTTTGGATCAACTATTCTGGCTGTGCCCCCTCCCAGTTTCTTGTGCGCCTGGCAGAGCATGGGAAGCTGAAAAAGTCCTTGACTAGCATAAGCAGTACTCAGCAACAACTAAAAACATCAGCATGTTATCAACATTCTTCTCCTACTAAATCCAAAACACAGCACTATGCCTGCTGCTAGGAAGAAAATTAACTCTATCCCAGCCGAAACCAGGACAGTATCCACCCCTTATTCTATACCATCTAAGTCATGCACAGGCCCTCCCCTTTCCAATGTGTTCCAATTAATCACCACCACTTTCCCTATCTTGATATACACACAGATATCATTCCCTTCGTCTATGGCCCATCCCTCTAAAATGTCCATTGAGTTCATTTAGTCCATGACTTTGGGTTCCATCTGTCATCACAGTCTTTCAGAGCAGGAGAGGTGGTGTGCAGTGTTGGACTGTTGCATGCTGAAGTCAGTTCTCATTCCAAAATGGTTTCATCAAAGTTCATTTTCATTAAGCTGGGCAATTCTTACTGCAATACCATTGATGTGACATATAGCAATCATAATATACAGTATTATATACTTAATATTAACCTACTATATTATTATATTAACATGCAGTTAAGAGATAACATATAGTTAAGAGATAACATACAGTATTATAAAGCAATTAATATTATACAATTCAGTTCATTAGCTATTTTCACCCAAAATCAAATTCCCTTGAGGTACACATTGGGCTTCCCCATCCTTTCGCATCACCCACCAAGTGCACCCAGGTCCTTGAGCAAAAGCAATCCCACGAATGGGTTTGCCTTTGCCAGAGGGGGACGTAATCCAGACTGTCTTCCCCAGCATATTTTTCATGTGCACTACAGGAACTTTATCTCCTTCTACAGTACGTAAAAGTTTTGATTGGGCAGGGCCAGCTCGATTGGCAGATCCCCTGGTGTTGACTAACCAGGTGGCTTTTGCTAAATGCGTATCCCAATGTTTAAACGTCCCACCACCCATTGCTCTCAGGGTAGTCTTTAACAATCCATTGTATCGCTCAATTTTCCCGGAGGCTGGTGCATGGTAAGGGATGTGATACACCCACTCAATGCCGTGCTCTTTGGCCCAGGTGTCTATGAGGTTGTTTCGGAAATGAGTCCCGTTGTCTGACTCAATTCTTTCTGGGGTGCCATGTCGCCACAGGACTTGCTTTTCAAGGCCCAGGATGGTGTTCCGGGCGGTGGCATGGGGCACGGGATATGTTTCCAACCACCCAGTGGTTGCTTCCACCATGGTGAGCACATAGCGCTTGCCCTGGCGGGTCTGTGGGAGCGTGATGTAATCAATCTGCCAGGCCTCCCCATATTTATATTTCAGCCATCGTTCACTATACCCAAGGGGCTTGAACTGCTTGGCTTGCTTGATTGCAGCGCATGTTTCACACTCATGAATAACCTGTGCAATACTGTCCATAGTTAAGTCCACCCCTCGATCACGAGCCCATTTATACGTTGCATCCCTTCCTTGATGGCCTGAGGCGTCATGGGCCCACCGAGCTATAAATAATTCACCCTTATGTTGCCAGTCCAAATCCACCTGAGCCACTTCAATCTTAGCAGCCTGATCTACTTGCTGGTTGTTTTGATGTTCTTCAGTGGCCCGACTCTTAGGTACATGAGCATCTACATGACGAACTTTTACAACCAGGTTCTCTACCCGGGCAGCAATATCTTGCCACAATGCGGCAGCCCAGATTGGTTTGCCTCTGCGCTGCCAGTTGCTCTGCTTCCATTGCTGCAGCCACCCCCACAGGGCATTTGCCACCATCCATGAGTCAGTATAGAGATAAAGGACTGGCCACTTTTCTCTTTCAGCAATATCTAAAGCCAGCTGAATGGCTTTCACCTCTGCAAACTGACTCGACTCCCCTTCTCCTTCAGCAGTTTCTGCGACTTGTCGTATAGGACTCCATACAGCAGCTTTCCACCTCCGATGCTTTCCCACAAGACGACAGGACCCATCAGTGAACAGGGCATATTGCTTTTCATTTTCTGGCAATTTATTATACAGTGGGGCCTCTTCAGCACGTGTCACCTCCTCCTCTGGTGATATTCTAAGGTTTTTTCCTTCTGGCCAGTCCATGATCACTTCCAAGATTCCTGGGCGACTGGGGTTTCCTATTCGAGCCCGTTGTGTGATCAATGCAACCCACTTACTCCATGTAGCATCAGTTGCATGATGTGTAGAGGGGACCCTCCCTTTGAACATCCAGCCCAACACCGGCAGTCGGGGTGCCAGCAGGAGCTGTGCTTCAGTACCAACCACTTCTGAAGCAGCTCGAACCCCTTCATATGCTGCCAGTATCTCTTTCTCAGTTGGAGTATAGCGGGCTTCGGATCCTCTGTATCCCCGACTCCAAAACCCTAGGGGTCGACCTCGAGTCTCCCCTGGTGCTTTCTGCCAGAGGCTCCAGGTAGGGCCATTCTCCCCGGCTGCGGTGTAGAGCACATTTTTAATATCCTGCCCTGCCCGGACTGGCCCAAGGGCTACTGCATGAACTATCTCACGTTTAATTTGTTCAAAGGCTTGTTGTTGCTCAGGGCCCCATTTGAATTCGTTCTTCTTCCGGGTCACTTGATAGAGAGGGCTTACGATCTGGCTGTAATTTGGAATATGCATTCTCCAAAACCCCACAACGCCTAAGAAAGCTTGTGTTTCCTTTTTGCTAGTTGGTGAGGACATAGCTGTTATTTTGTTGATCACATCCATTGGGATCTGACGACGTCCATCTTGCCATTTTATTCCTAAAAACTGGATCTCTTGTGCAGGCCCCTTGACCTTACTCTGTTTTATGGCAAAACCAGCCTTCAGAAGGATTTGGACTATTTTCTTTCCCTTCTCAAAAACGTCTTCTGCTGTGTTGCCCCACACAATGATGTCATCAATGTACTGCAGATGTTCTGGAGCTTCACCCTGTTCCAGTGCTGTCTGGATCAGTCCATGGCAAATGGTGGGGCTGTGCTTCCACCCCTGGGGCAGTCGGTTCCAGGTGTACTGAACACCCCTCCAGGTAAAAGCAAACTGGGGTCTGCACTCTGCTGCCAAAGGGATGGAGAAAAATGCATTAGCAATATCAATTGTGGCATACCACTTAGCTGCCTTTGACTCCAGTTCATATTGAAGTTCTAGCATGTCTGGCACGGCAGCACTCAGCGGCGGTGTAACTTCATTCAGGCCACGATAGTCCACTGTTAGTCTCCACTCCCCATTAGACTTT
The DNA here is from genome assembly GCF_030463565.1 of Pelecanus crispus. NCBI lineage: Eukaryota > Metazoa > Chordata > Aves > Pelecaniformes > Pelecanidae > Pelecanus > Pelecanus crispus. Next base: position 21,730,501 of record NC_134675.1, on the reverse strand, counting down.
CGCACTGGCCATATGGGACTGTTAAAGGGTGAGCGAGTCTTGCTGATCACTCCCTGGCTCTCCAGTCGACGAATCAGGTTATGGATGGGAATCAGGGAGTCTCGGTTGGTGCGATATTGCCGCCTGTGCACAGTTGTGGTAGCAATTGGCACCTGTTGTTCCTCAACCTTCAGCAACCCTACAATCGAAGGGTCCTCTGAGAGACCGGGCAAGGTGGACAACTGTTTAATTTCCTCTGTCTCCAAAGCAGCTATACCAAAAGCCCACCGGTACCCTTTTGGGTCCTTGAAATACCCTCTCCTGAGGTAGTCTATGCCAAGGATGCACGGAGCATCTGGGCCAGTCACAATGGGGTGCTTTTGCCACTCATTCCCAGTTAGGCTCACTTCAGCTTCCAGTACAGTTAGCTGTTGGGATCCCCCTGTCACTCCAGAAATACAAATGGGTTCTGCCCCTCTATAGTTTGATGGCATTAGCGTGCACTGTGCACCAGTGTCCACTAGAGCCTTATACTCCTGTGGGTCTGACGTTCCAGGCCATCGAATCCACACAGTCCAGTAAACCCGGTTGTCCCTTTCCTCCACCTGGCTGGAGGCAGGGCCCCTCTAACACTGGTCACAGTATTCGCTGTTCACTTCCTGTAAATGTGAATCAAAAGTCCCCTGATCAAGGTCGGAAGTAAAATTAGCCCTCTTACTCTGTCTCGGGAACTGCTCACTGGAAACTGGAGCTGCAATCTTCCTGGGAGAACCGCCTTTCCTAATAGTTTTTCCTTGCAACTCACGCACCCGTGCCTCTAAGGTTGAGGTGGGTTTTCCATCCCACTTTCTCATGTCCTCTCCATAATCACGCAGGTAAAACCACAGGGTGCCCCGTGGTGTGTATCCTCTATATCCTCTCTCTTGAGCATAGGGACGTTGACTCCTAATGGCTGAGACACTGGTCCGTGCAGGTGGGGAGTAGGACAGATCCTCTCTGAGTTGTTGGAACTCTTGGCATATTTTTTCAGACAGTTTTTCCACAGCCGAGACACAGGCCCGTAGGGAGGAAGAGAGCTTTTCTTCGTAGTCCCGGAGTTGTCTAGCCACTTCATCCACCGTTGGTGCCTCGTCGTCTTTCCAGGCTAGTATTGCCAACGAGTTGGAATACGATGCTGGTGCGCTCCGTACCACCTTCCGCCACATGGATTGTGTGCACCTGACTTCATCTGGGTCTTTGGTTAACTGCTCATCATTCAGGTCACTGTAAATCACCTCCAGCACGCCTAATTCCCTCAGGTACTGGATACCCTTCTCTACGGTGGTCCATTTGCTTGGGCGGTATAAAACATCCTCCTTGAAGGGATACCTTTCCTTCACGCTTGACAGAAGTCGCCTCCAGAGGCTGAGCGGTTTTGCCCCTTTTCCAATTGCTTTGTCAATGCCCCCTTCCCTGGAAAGGGATCCCAGCTGCTTGGCTTCCCTACCCTCTAAATCCAGGCTACTGGCCCCGTTATCCCAGCATCGGAGCAGCCAGGTGATGATGTGCTCGCCTGGATGACGACCGAAATCTTTTCGCATATCTCGCAGCTCACTCAGGGATAGGGATCGGGTGGTCACCATCTCATTTATGGGTTCTTCCTCCTCTGGTTCTCGTGATGGCCCTGGTTCATCTTCATCCCTTACTAAACGAACTGATTTCCTTGTGTATTTTTTCTTCTGTATAGGGGCAACTGATACCGGCGCAGGTTGGTTCTCTGGTTTAGCCGCAGTGCCTGCCACTGGGGTTGGAGTGGCTGCAGTACCTGTGGTGGGTGTTGGAGTAGCCGCAGTGCCTGTGGTGGGTGTTGGAGTAGCTGCAGTGCTTGTGGCTGTGGTTGGAGTAGCCACAGTGCTCATGGCTGTGGTTGGAGTAGCCACAGTGCCTGTTGTTTTGTCATCAGATCCAGAGACCCTCTCTTTCCCTTGAGGGTACTGAATAGTGTTGAACAGGGCTCTATAAGCATGAGCCAGTCCCCAGCATGTTGCAATGAGTTGTGTCTCTTTGGAGTTGCCAGGGTGAGAACATACTTCTTCCAAATACTTTACTAGTTCTTCAGGATTCTGCACTTGTTCAGGGGTGAAGTTCCAAAACACTGGAGGTCCCCACTGCCCTAGGTACTTGCGCATACGATCCCACACACCCTGCCACTCATAACTCTCCAGCCTTGGGGCAGATCTCTGGATGATATTCTTAAATTGCTTACTAACCTTTGTCAAAACCAAAACAATATTCCCAAGAAGTATCAATAGAAGTATCTTAACTGCCCAGGGATGTTCAAAATACTGAAAACTTTCTGTAATGAGGGAGGAAGCATTATAGAATAAGGTAATGAAGGTGCCATTCTGTAGTTCCTCCACAACAGACGTCTCCGAGGGAAAGGTATAATTGCTAACTCTCTCCATGAGGTGGTACCCGAAGTACAGTAATGACTTGTGTATAAAACCCAGATACAAAACCATGCTCAAGGTCAGGATTTTGATAAGGAACCTCCCAATCAAAACATCCTTAATCACTACAGAGCATAGCGCAATGCACAGACCAACACCAAGCTTTAACATGCACAGCCAAGAAAAGAACATGGTACAGATCAGATGAACTAATATCATGACCGGCAACTGTTAACAGACTCCTTAATACACTCTAGTTAATCTGTTCTTATCTCAAACCCTTCGTGCCCCACGTTGGGCGCCAAAAAGGACTGTCGTGGTTTAGTCCCAGCCAGCAACTCAGTACCACGCAGCCGCTCGCTCACTCCCCCTACCCCGATGGGATGGGGGAGAGAATCGGAGGAGTAAGAGTGAGAAACACTCCTGGGTTGAGATAAGAATAGTTTAATAATTAAAATAAAATAAAGTAAAATAATAATAACAACAATATAATAATAATAACAGTAATAATAATATACAAAGCAAGTGATGCACAATGCAATTGCTCACCACCCGACAACCGATACCCAGACAGTTCCCGAGCAGCGGTCGCTGCTCCCCGGCCAACCCCCCCCAGTTTATATACTCAGCATGACGTCATATGGTATGGTATAGCCCTTTGGTCAGTTTGGATCAACTATTCTGGCTGTGCCCCCTCCCAGTTTCTTGTGCGCCTGGCAGAGCATGGGAAGCTGAAAAAGTCCTTGACTAGCATAAGCAGTACTCAGCAACAACTAAAAACATCAGCATGTTATCAACATTCTTCTCCTACTAAATCCAAAACACAGCACTATGCCTGCTGCTAGGAAGAAAATTAACTCTATCCCAGCCGAAACCAGGACAAAGCGGCACAGCTGGAGTCCATCATATGTCATTTCTGCCTCATCTTTCCTCCATGAGGAGCTGTGCATGGTGTGTTTTTGTTTTGGTAGCATTTGATCTTTGGTTATGCATCCTAAGTTCTGAGCCACTGAAAAAGTGATCTTAGATCCTTATTCTCTCCCTAGGGAGAAGGAGTCCTGTTGTTCTGAGAAGTGATGTTCTTGGTATTGGGCCTTCAGGCAAACCTTTAGATGTGTTAGACTTGGTTTACTGAATCATTTAGAGATACGTGATTACATAATGTAACTTTTTTAAACTCTGTGGTGATGAGAGTTTGGGAACTTTCTTCCACTTGGTGTGGTTTGAGGGTAGGAACTGGAGGGAAAGTACAAAGACTTCTAGTTAAGCTCAAGTACAAATATTTTGAGGAAAACCTGTGTTTAATGTGACCTTAAGAAAGTGTTAGTGATGGTTGATTGGGAATACAAATGCTTGATTTGTGCTCTTGGAGCTGGTAACATCAGCTTTTGGCACCTTGTTTATTCTTGGAGAAATATGACCTTTCTCTGGGTTGTTGAACTAGCTGAATAAAATGCAATGAGGAAAGTGCTCTCTTTGCACCTCCTTGACAGGAGCTACTGCTGTTAAAAGCTGGCTCAATATTTCAACAGATTCTGGTTTCAGTTGCTAATCCTGTAACTCTAGCATTTGATAAATTGAGGCAGAAAATACGTACCCCTGAATGTTTGTTTAAATGGTAGGTTATCAATACCTTAGTGGGTTATCAATACCTTAGTGCTGGCTATAATAAAGTCAGGGATTTCTTAAAAATTCAAGCACAGCATCTAAGCATATTTTATCAACTAATATAGCATGCTCAGATCTGCTGCAGTACCTCATAGTTTAGGACCTCCCAGATAGATGGAAAGGGCAGCAGCCTTCAGAAGCAACCACTTAGTGAAGAGCAGCTTGTATCAGCAAGGGATAGGAGCAGTCCTGAACCACAAGCTCCCCCTATGCAATCAGCTAAAGGTGCACATCTGCAGCAGAGGTTGTCACAAGTCCAGGTGTTTCTGTATGGCTGTCCTTATCCCTGTCAATCTTTGCCTTATCTAGTGACTTAACAAAGCTATTCATTATGACTGGGAATAATGTTTTGAGCAACCCTCTGCTTAACTTCAGATTACCACCTTCAAGGAAGGAGTTGAGCATTCCATGCACTGGTTACCTCTCATTCCTTGCTGGCAAGACAAAAGTAGCTCAGGGTCGGTGATGTTAAGTCCTCCAAAGAGGTCCAGTGATAAGAACAAATGTCTGTCCCTCAGCTGCTGTCAGCAAGAAATTGCCAGTTTGACTAAAGTTTCTGGCAGAATCAGTTGAATGCTTCATGTCCAGGTCATAGATAGTGCCTGTTGCTTCTTTCTTAGGTCAGCTGGGAAGGACATGGTATGTTAAGACAGGTCTTTAGATCAGGCTCCGCTGGGCTATGTGGTAGTTCTGAACTGCTCTGGAAATAATGGGAAAGTGTTTTTCTGGTATTGCAGGCAGTGTCTGAGCAGTAGAGAACCAAATTGTGCTATAGCCTGCAGAACTATGTGTGAGCAGTTCATTGATGCCACCTTTATGCTATAGGCATCTTCCATTCAGCTGAGAGGGTTCTTTGCTACATGGCAGGAGAACTTCTTCACCTTTAATTTTGGCAGCTGATACTTAAATGGGGATCACCACAACAAAGCTTATTAAGCTGTAATCTGGTGATGATAGGTGCTAGTTGGGATAGATTTCAGTGGCTGAGAGTTGTACATGGTGAAATTTTCACCATCTTGGTTGACCACTGATTGGTCTCTCTGTCTGCCTTGAAATCCAGTGTCTGTCTTTGATGCTTGGGCCATCAGAGCCTGGAGGCTGATAAACCTCTGCCCAATGCTTTGATCAAGCAATGTTTTCAGGATACTTGCAGAACTATTAGTAAGCTATCAGGAAGCACCTTCTCAAAGCTCTGCATGTTTGGTGCAATTGCACCTTAATGTCACAGCTTTTGATTGTTTTTAAAAAAGGAAATTCTTCTCATTTTTATAGTTGAATAGTATTCTTGTGTTGGGAGCCAACCTTTCAGGGAAGGTGCAAATGAGAAATTATACAAATAGAAACTTCATTATTAAACACATAGTGCTGTCCAGAAGCATAGTTTGACCAAGTATGCTGTGTCAAGAAGCATGTTTAATGTAGAGCAAGAGTCAATATTAAAAGCTCCTTTGATTTAGGCTGGGTAGATGAAAATGAATTTTTCTTGTTTCCTTTCATGTTAGGTGTATTAACTGCATTGTTAGAGTTGTTTTTTGATAGTTCTTAAGGCAATTTATTTCATAAGGTATTTTTGCTACTTGAAGGAGGAAGTCTTGACACATAAGTTGGAGGGGGAAAAAAAACCCCAAGCATTATGATTAGTTTTCTCAAGCAATTTGGGGGCTAAATACTTGTCAAGGCATTGTTGTCCTTGCTTTTTGTAACTCATTAACCATGTGCTGTTTAGAGTTCTGTATTATTGGATCTCAGCTTCTTCCAAGTGATTTGTTTTGATTTCAAAGCAATTTGCATAGTGGGAATAATTTTTTTTCAGAGCAGCAAATTGATATGGAACTTGCTTGCAGATAACTGATGGCAAGTATGAGCACCATGTTTAAAAGTTTGGTATTGTAGGCCACTTCCCAGAAAGCTTAAAATTAAGCAAATAGAAGCTTCCTAAGCACTTAAATGTTCTACCAGTTACAGAATTCTAACTCCACAAAAATATTCCTTGGTACCAAGGAGAAGACCATGGTGAGGCAGGCTGTCCCCCTGCAGCCCATGGAGGCCCACACCAGAGCAGGTGCATGTGCCTGAAGGAGGCAGTGACCCCATGGGAAGCCCACACTGGAGCAGGCTCCTGGCAGGACCTGTGGACCTATGGAGAGAGAGGAGCCCACGCTGGAGCAGGTTTGCTGGCAGGACTTGTGACCCTGTGGGGGACCCACACTGTAGTAGTTCTTCAAGAACTGTAGCCCATGGGAAGGACCCACGTTGGAGAAGTTTGTGGAAGACTGTCTCCTGTGGGAGGGACCCCACGGTGGAGCAGGGGAAGAGTGTGAGAAGTCCTCCCCTTGAGGAGGAAGGAGCGGCAGAGACAATGTGTGATGAACTGACCACAACCCCCATTCCCCATCCCCCTGTGCCACTCAGGGGGAGGAGATAGAGAAAATCAGGAGTGAAGTTGAGCCTGGGAAGAAGGGAGGGGTGGGGGGAAGGTATTTTAAGATTTGGTTTTATTTCTCATTACCCTACTCAGTTTTGATTGGCAATAAATTAAAATAATTTTCCCTGGGTTGAGTCTGTTTTGCCCATGTTGGTAATTGCTGAGTGATCTCCCTGTCCTTATCTTGACCCATGAGCATTTTTGTTATATTTTCTCTCCCCTGTCCAGTTGAGAAGGGGGAGTGATAGAGCAGCTTTGGTGGGCGCTTGGCATCCAGCCAGGGTCAAACCACCACAGACAGTTATGTCTGTGGGCCCCACAAAACCCCCCAGACAACTCAGCCTGTAGCCTGTTTTGGACAGCTGCCTAGCCTCAGGAGGCAATGGGCAAGACAGTGATGGTAGCTAGCTCCCAGCCCTTTCCCTAGGGCTCCCCTGTTCCAGGTAGGGTTATTGTGTATGTTAAGAAGCACAGATCACGATTTCCAGTTCTAATACTGCCCAAAAACAAGATCATGTGCAATTAGGTTCTGTTGTATGGCAAGAGGAGAGCTGTAGCACAGCCCACCTCTGCCATTAGAATAAAAATGGAAAGCTTTCCATTTGGAAAGATTGAGCACTGTCAGTTTGCATAACTCTTCCATTGTTTGGGTTTATTTCCATGAGTTTGCACAGAATGGTCCTTGGACAAGGTAAAATACAACATGAATTTTTTTCTTGGATAACAATGTGAAGAACTTTGCTTCTTGAAATTTCTTGCTAGTCTGTTCAAGAGATAGTAACTAAAAGCATGTAGATAGCTTTAGGTCTGGTTCATATTATGGGAATTAGTGGAAGTTTTTGACTCTACAGTGTTAGAAGGGTGTTCTTTTTAATTTTTTTGTTCACCCGGTAAATCCTTAAGATCTCCAGTATTGCAGTGATGTTATGTCAGTGTCTGAGTGTGGGACCACATCTGTAACTTTTCAAAAGCTTAAACGTTTTTACCTTGCTGTTCCTGAAGTCATGCTTACACTGCCTGCTATTTCACATAGTGATATATTCACACTGAGTATCTTCTTTTTAATAGCACTTTAGGTCTACTGCTTGATGCTCATTTTGCATCTAGAGGGTGGGAAATGCCAGAAAAAAAAACCCTTGCAGAACCTTAACTCTGATCTTTTGGCATGTGGTTTGGCTGTGTAGTTTATGGCCATCATCAGGTATTCATAGTAATGAATAGTATAGACTAAATGGTGGAGATTATGTTGAACTTTGACATTATGAACTTTATGAGATTTTATGTTTAACTCTGTTACGCTGAGTTAAAGTTGGAAATGTAGTAGAGTTACAGATGGACTGCAGCGTGGATGGACTAGAGGTTATGTTACTCATAATATAGCAGGTCCTCTATAATTTGGGCTGCGTGTGATCAGATGTGTGCATACATGTATGCACGTGCACAAAACTACTTGCTATTTCCAGAGTGCTACTTCATTTTTAAAACCTTAGTGTTTTATCTAGCTTTTTGAGTTAGAAGAATTGTAGTTAACCTTACTAAGCTTTTGCGGTAGTGACTTACTGAGAATATCTCATCTCACCAGACCAGTTTAATAGTAATAATTTTGGTATTGTGTACCCTCCACTGAGCACTAGTAGCCAAGATGAGCCAAACTGCCTATCCTCACATTTTCTGAAGTATTTAAAAGGCATAAACATTTGCCCAAAGTGGCCTACAAATAGGAGAAAAATGATAAAGCTACTGAATTGGGATGCATGTAGGATATTTTGGAATCTTGCTTGACTTGAAGAAATATGACCTTAAGACTTCCTGGATGTTTGTTTTGGTTTTCTTAATTGAGGCTATCACCTGGAGAACAAGGGGAATGTAAAGGAGCTGTCTTAAGTGGGTGACACTTTCAGATAACATAGTATTTGTGACTAACAAAGAGAAGGCTGCCTGGCAGGCAGGCTGTGTCTTACTCCTTAAGGTCTTAGTACTAAAAGCATGACATGATGTGTTCCCACTGGTCTGTTTTGTTCTCTTAAAATTATACAAGTAACTTAGAAATTCAGGTAAAGGGCTTTTGCTTGGGAGATGAAACTTCATAGCTATTGCAAACATGTCCCTATTGCTATGAACTGCTATGTGACTCTTCCCCAAGTTATGTATCCTAGTTAAAGTATTTAAAACATGTTTTAATGTTCATTGTAGCAAAATATTTGGAGAGGTTAAGATGCAAAACACTTTGCCAGAGTATTGGAACAGTGTAAGGATCAATGTTTAGCTGGTTGTGCCACTTGAGTCAATTCTTGTGCAATAGACACTTGTCCATAAATTCTTGTTTTTAAATTAATCCTTACACTTCTTTGCAGCTAGAAATCTTTCGCTGTCAGACGTAGGCAAAGGCTGAAATAATATTCTCTTTTGCAGCACCCTCTTTAGCCTTGTCAAAACAAAAGTCATGCAATGGAGTAGCTTTGATTTACAATACATTTTTGTGAAGACACATTTGTTCTTGCATAAAGTCTGCTTGTATAAGCCTCTAATTCATGGATGTAAACTATACTGGTGTGCAAATGTTTGCTTATTTTGGCTAGAATAACCTTCTCTAAAAGCACTCACCTCTATTAAAAGAATGGGCTGCTTATAATGTATTGAAGAAAACTGAATTTCATCTCTGTGCTCACAGTTACTTCTCTTGCAGAATAGTAACTGTACCCACACTTAGTAGCTGAATGCCTTTCAGTGATGCATTAAGCAGTATAACTTGAGGTTAAGGTCTCTTATACCTTTTAAGTCCCTTCTAATTTTTCACTCATGTGGTAACAAAGTGCCCATACCCAAATGTTTCAGATGAAGGTGTGTGGTTAAGGTGGAAAGAGAAGGTCTTGTCTGTTCTTAATGATATTGCCAATTCAGGTGAGATCTCTGCCTAACTTCTCTTTTTTTTTTTTTTTGGTGGTGTTGTGACCATAAGTTATTCAAAGTGCTGAGCAAAAAAGGCATTGAGGCTCAACTCTTGTTGAAAACTTAGTGTTCAGATTCAGTGGATGATGGTAATGTTTCTTCTCTTGTATAATTCTGTAAGTGTCAAGTGGCTGTTTCTTGAGACAACCACAGTCACGTTTAAACAATTCTCTATAGAGGGCCTGTTGTCACTTCTTTTTTGAAAGACCAGTGAACTTCTAAATGAAAATAGGCATTTTATATTGCTGTATGATCTCCATTGGAGCATATAAAAATGAAAGTTTTGACCAACATATGGAATGATTTCCATTTCTTGGTGTCTGCCAGAAACCTGAAGGCTTATGTGCTTCAAAATTTGACTAATATACTTTCTGTGAAATTTAACTTCCCTCCCCCCCTTCTGGTAGCAATCTTTCATTTGTGTGGAAGAAGCTTGTCTGCCTTTGGCCTGAAATACAGCAATAGCAGCACTACTGGAGGAAGCTGGATAGGTGGGGTAGACTTCACTGAGGCTGTGAATGTTTGAGCTTTTACATTTTGGAATCAGCTGGATTATTTTTGAAAATTTGTTAATACTGAAGTCTGTTTTGACCCTTGGAGGATTATAGGCAGACTTATCAGGAGCTAAAGACCAGCTTTGGCAGGGTCATTGTGGAATGTCAATCTTCTGGAGCTCTATTTTAAATGGCAATAATAGCACAGTTCAGTCTTGAACCCATATCATCCATGGCTATTCTCTAGTTGGAAAGATATCATAGTTGTATTGGCTGCTAAGGAGGGATGTGGTAAGAAGGCTGCTGGTCTTGGCCACTTTCTTCTGGATGTTATGGAATAAGTATGGCTTCTAGTGTTATTAGAGGTGATACTTGGATTTCACTGATTTGAAGTAGTCCCCTTAATGTTCAACTTGAACAAATCATTGTTAATTTTCATCCAAGTTGTAGGCTTATCCCATACTTGCTGTGTATTTAGTTGTTTGCTTTGGTTCATATCTCTGGTGTGAGCGATATACTTATGCTTGGGCTCTTCAACCAGGGACCATATTTTGCCTGTAAGGGACAATCAAGTAACATGCTGGCAATCAACAAAAGCTGTGAAAAGCCATGCTGCTTGATGGTAGTGTCCATGGAGACCACAGCTAGGCTGGCTGCTGTAGGTATGTGCTGCCTACCTTAGCCAGGGAGCTGCCTGCTGGGAGTTGTAGGCATGCTGTTAAGTGGTGGATCAGGTCAGGTAGGGTAAGGGTTGCGAGTAACCATCCCAAAGCATGGCATTGCCTGTTCCCAGGCTTCATGGGGGTGCAATGAAATGTCACATGGGGATATCTTCAGCAATCTTTGGCACATGCACCATACTTAATATCTTGTCTGCTGTCCAAGTAGGTAATGCCACGTACTGTGGGGTTAGCTCTCTGCAATGGCAGAGGCATGGAGGAAGGCTCTAGTATGCTTGGCCACAAAAGACCTGTCATCGTGATGCTACCAGGCCTCTTCATCTGTCTTGGGGTCTCTGGGAATCCAAGCCCATCTCAGGTGTCTCCCTCTTCCTTCATCTCTTTTCCTATACTGGACTGACTGTACTTTAGGGCATGACTGAGGGCTGACATAAGGTCACCATGTGTGACCTGATTAGAGCTCCTGGTGTCTCAGCCTTGTTCCGTTTCATCTTCCCCTCTGCAGCTATCAGCTTTGAGCATGTGGATGACTTTCACCTATTTCCAAGAGAACAATGAAGTATTTTTTACCTGCCTACTCCTAACCAACACTTCTAAAATAGCTAGTTTCTGCTATTAAATGGTGATGCTAGGGAGAGCCTGTGAGTTATACATCAGCAAATCTAGCAAAGCTCTGGATGGAGGTTAGTGGATAGAAAGAAACTCTTGAGGTGTTGGAAGGCTGCATCAGTTCTGTATCTAACATATGCACCAATTTTTGTGATCTCCTAGCTGTTTTGTTCAGCATGCATTAGTTCATAGCTGAGAGTATGAGTAAGTTTTGGGGTTTTTCTTCCCTTTTCTTGTTAAGTATAGAGCAGTGACTTCTGTACTCTAGAAAGAAGAATAGATATAGTATGTTTCCTGGAACAAACTCTGTATGAATAGCTTTTTTTTGCACTGTTGTAATCCAAACTCTATTCTAAATATTTTTATTAAAAAAAAATATGAAGGAGGTGTGTTATGGCAGAAGAACATGATGATACTGGGAAGGAGAGTCCCTATGCTCGGAAGGAACTTCTGTTTTGTTAGACTACTTTTATGTGATACTTGTGCAACTGTAGTAATACAGAATGACAAAATTTAGGCTGAGCCTAATGCTTGGTGTGTTGAATTTGGATGTTAATTTGCAGTTTAATAACTAGATTATGTCAACTTGAAATAAGAGGATTATGGGAAATCAGCTTCTTCCTTCCAAGAAAGGCTTGTGTGTGTTGTTAGATGCTCATATGGTCAACCAAATATTGTCTTCTAGGTAGCAGCCAACCAGCTTTCTTCGGTACATGTGTAGTTGAGCTTTGTTTGGTAAAGCTATTAAATATTGCTGTGTCACATTTACTCTGAATGTGAATTGCTACAATCTGATGTTAGACTGGGTGAAAGGGATGCACAGTCCAGAATTCATCATCTGTTAGGTCCTTTGTGTGGGTGAAGCATGGCACTTGTTGAAAATAGTCTGCAGGTGCTACACAAACAGGATGAGAGCTGATGTAATGCATTGTTCTAGATCTCTTGGTAACTGTAAGAGGTGCTCATCTGAAGGACATAGGGCTAGGATTGGAAGAGTTGTGTAGAAGTATGGGGGGGTTGTACAGCTTTGATTAAATGTAAGGTAGGGCCAAAATCTTCTTTGACAACAGTAAGAGGCAGTAGAATTTAGTGAACAGGATAGGGACTATAAGTGTCTTTTGTCTGTAATGGATTCGTATGCATGACCCTGGATAAATTAACATTTTTATGTAAAATGGGTATATTTTATAATAGCATAGTTGATTAAATCTGTAGGTAGAAAGCAGTTTGCTTTTTATAAATAGCACATGGGAAAGCTTTCTTCCAAAACAAATTCAACTTGCATGTTTACAAGTACAGTATTTAAATTTGGAATAGCTGAAGAAATTGTCAAGTAAGTAGCTTTCAGGCTGTTTAAGCACAAAAACAAAGAGATTTTAGGAATAAGAACTTCTGCTTATTCCTGGTTTTTAAAAATAAAAACCTGAGCAGTTTCCTGAAGCACCCCAGCACAGATCCTGATGTACTGACAAGTCACTCCTCTGCACAGACTTTGTCCGTGAGGCAGCTGCAGCAGTTCTCAAAGAGCAAAAAATAAAGCTGGGGTTGTGTCATGTAACTTAACCTGGGGAGGAGGGGGACATTCCTGGTGTTGAAGAGAAAGCCATCGGGTCAAGGTCTGGGTGCGTAGGCTTGCTGGGGGAGATGTATGCTATGCAGGCTTCAAAAATAATTCTTGGAAAGAGTATTGGGGAGAATCTGGGTAAACTCCTTGTTGGAGGAGGCAAAGCTATGCCTTGGCTGCCTAACCCTTTGAAATGTCAGAGGGATCTGCACTGATTTCAGAGCTACCTAGCTTTTTTACCTTCCACCTCTGGGATTTCTTTCTTGTACTGTCTTAATTGCTCCAGCTCCTGTGTTCTTCTACAGCCACCCCAGGTCTTTTCTCCTGTGCTTTGAAGATTAGGTTCAAAATAAAGCCTCTCAGCGTAGCAAAACCAGCATGTGAGATTTGATGTCAAGTGTGGAAGTGTGAAGTGGCTCGCAGCTCTGTAGCACAGCCAGGGAAACAGCCTGGTGTGGTGCTTTGTGGAGCTGGTGCCTTTGCAGAGCAAGATTTGGTTCTAGTAAGTTAAGATGAGGCTTAAAGTATATTATTGATATGCTTCCGAGTTCTGTTGTGCTTGTCACCCAAAGTGTAATTACCCAGGATATGGCACAACACTGAGCTTAAAACACATGGACAGAAAGCCAAATTCTACACATAGCAAGCACTTTAAATAGAAAACTACAGCACAACTGACCTGCAGGTACCTTTCCTTTTATAAGGAAAGCTGGTGTTTCTAACTGCTGGAGGCTTCTTTGCTTTAATTATGCAATGCATTGATAAATGCTGTTGTATAATGCTTATTCACCAAAATAATGTTTGGTCACAGCTTAATGTGATTGCCATGTAAAGTTTGAGTTTCAGGCAGAATATAAAGTCTTTTCCTGCTCTAGTTTTGTTAACCTTGTATTAATAGGCATGGTGAAAGGACTACTTGGGGCTTTCTCCAATGACACTGTCAACCATGGCAAGCTACTAAGGTTCGCAGTACTAAACCGTTGAGATCATTTTATAGTATCTAAGTATGTTTGCATTGCAGCAATGGCATGTTCGACCTGTCTCAAGCACAGTAGTGTTCTGGTAGTGACAGCATGATATTTAACACCCGTTGTGAATTGACCCAGCTTATGAGTTGGTTTTGCAGCCCATGCTTAACCCCATGCTGCCATGGTTAGACCACTACCACTGTTTGTGCTAATGGATGCAAAGCTAGTACAGTTGCAGCTGTAAATCTGTGTGTAAGTCACAGCAGTGAGGGTCATGTAGACATAAACTTGGGAAGCTGCTCTCAAATGGCTTCAAATGCTGATGATACAAAGATGCTGGTAGCTTTGGTGGTGGTAGAACTTAACCAAACCTGGCTTAACTGTTTCTGTTGGCTTATCCCATATTTTATAAGATGTAAATTCTGGTCAAAGCTCTTGTGATTGAAGTTGTGATGCCTTCTTTTTTGGGTCTAACATAGATGGATTTGGGGAAGGGGAGTGCTATGCAGGGTCTTATTTCACTACTACTACTGTTGTGAAACTCCTAGAAACTGTATTGTATCTTCTGAGGACTTAACTGCTTGCTGAGCTCAGCTGAATTGGCCACTGGGTTTCATGGCTGCCACAGCAGGAGAGTTTGACAGCTTAAGCCTCACTTAGTTAAAACATGCATATAGCTATGGGGATTATCCACTTATTAATTTCTTTGTGGAAGCTCTGTGATTTTTTTTTTTAAAAGACATGCATTTCATGTCATTTTTTAAAAGGCATGCATTTCAAGGTCTAGCTGAATTTGATAAGTATTATAACAAATAGAGTCACTCTGCTTCTCTTGGTAACAGAAAACAAAATAGAAGGAGACTTCAGTGAGTTATTGAAAGCAACAGAATAGGTGTGCATAAACCTGGTTTGGATGTATACCTCTGATTGTATCTCCCCCTTCATTGCCTCAGTGCCCTGGAATTTAAGCTATTGGACTTCTTCCAGCCTTACAGGAAACCTTGCTTCTGAGGCTATAATTAAAACAAACCTGTTCCTATGAAAGGAACTTGAGATTCTTAGGACGGAAGATATCAAAGGCTACTAAAAGTTTAAAAAAAAAAAAAAAAAAAAGCTAGATTTCAAAATGACTGTTTCTGGCAGCTGATTTCCTAGAAGTCATGGTGAACTGAAGGGAAGCCAAAGATAGATGAGTTGAGGTGCTGGTGTTGATGAAGCAGTTGTCTTGGCAACTGCAGTCACTTAAATATTGCTAGGAAAATAGCTAGCAAATGTTAAGATTGAGAAATGGCAATGGGTTGACAGGAGAACCTGGAACAATGAGCAGCTTGAGGTTTATACAAGGAATTGATTTGACTAAAAAAGGAAGTTGCTGGTTTTGGTGGTGGGATCCTTGAGTGATGCAGCCTTGATGGTTCTCTTGTGATGATAGTGTGTCTGGCTGCCCTCTTGTTGCACGAAGCAAGATCCTTGGGGAGAAACACTGACCTCCTAGGGTATATTCATTCCCAAAAAAAGTGGCAGATGAATGTGGTGTGAATTCTGGTACTGCTAGAGTGCTTAATTTTGCAGCCCCACTGTTTGATGTAGTCATACAAATATTGCAGCAAAACCCAGTGCAAAATAAATCCTGCTTGCATGCAGATATATGTATGAGAATTGTATTTCATGTCAGAGCTAAATTGCAGAAGCTGCAACTGTCAGGGATTGTTTTAAGTTTTTGTGCTTATTGTGGTGAGAAATTGAGACCATGTGTTTTGCTAATCATGATTGCACATGCTGTTTTGTGGTTCTGTAGGTAAAACTAGTAAGTTTTAATCTTCCTTTCCTTATGGAGCACTTAATTCTTTCAGGTTGGCACAAAAAGCAAACCCCAGAGAAAGCCTGACTGAATAAAACAAGCAGAGTTTGAGCCAATTGTTTCCTGCTGCCACAAGCATATTTGTAACTGCCAACTATGACAGGTATTTCTACAGGTGCTGAATCTTAAGCAGAACACCAGGTGCTCGGAGAAGTTATAGAAGACTAAATGTATGCTTTCTGCCTCTCATCTAATAGCTGGTTTCTGAGCTTCTCTTTATGTAGTGACTTGTGAAAAGTTGCATTCAAAGGCTTCGTTCAAATGGAAGTGGAAAACTCATAAGCTACTACTTGCTGTAAAGGGCAGAAGTGGATAAAACTGGTGGTAGGATCAATTTCCTATCACCTTTTTTCTAGGAAAAAAATCTAGAAATAGGAACAGTACCTATATTTACTTTTTTTTTGCCTGCATGTTTAAAAGCTACCTGGCTCTACTGGTCACAGTCAAGATACTAGGTTTGATATTCCTGTGATACAGATCCAGTTGGTGCTGTGGTTAATTCATTCAAAGCTTCCATCATTTGACTAGCTATTTCTACTTTGTCTGTGCTAAAAAATGTGGGTAAATCTCTTCCAACTTTCTCTACTAGCAATGTAAGCTAGTGTTACAATTAATAATTGATTGGACTTCTGAAGCCTTGCCAAATTAGAGGGATGTTTTCCTTGGTGAATGACATCAGCTTCTGCAGTACTGAAATATTGAAGTAAAAAAAAATTGCAGTCCCTGGTGTAATGCAGATACCAATAGTAGTTTGTTTTTTAATTCATGAGTAGCTTTTGCTGAAAGAGCAATGGCAAAAATACCTATCTAGGTCCCCCCCCCTTCCTGGTTTATAAGCTTTTACCCTGTCTCACATCTCCCTCTGACCCTTCAAGGTGTTTTTACACTGAAAGTGCTAGTCTCAGATATAGGACTTCAGACTTCTTAAGGCTTCTGAAACTTCATCTGACACTATGATCAACAGATTAAGGTTCACAAATCACCTCTGAAAATAGTGGTACATTTTCCAAATATTTCCTATCATGGGCAAAGAATATTAAATAAAGTGACGGAGTATGGGATGAAACCTGGATCACCTGATGTGAACTCTTTGAATTCTGTACTAATAGTGGGCTGCTCTGCTGTTTGGATCTGCTATTCTGTTTTTTTTACTGTCTACTTTGACTATTTTAACAGCTAAAAGTTCCAAAAAGGCCTGGAACAATCTAAAACCACCCTCTTATCAAGCTTTGTTTTGATATAGGGAGCTTTATAAACTAGGCACGTGAGTAGTCTGGGTTTTCTGAAGAGAGCATATGGTTGCTGACACTTCCTCTGGAAATGACTTGGTAATTATAGCTCCTTTGTCTGAATCCCTCTGCCATTTCATGGGGCTAATAGCAAGTTAAGCTGCTCTTTGTAGATGCAAGGAAGGCAGGCTGCTAAAAATATTTGGTTTCTGCATGTCTTTAATTATTCTATCAGACTTGCACTGGGCTGAAAACTTGGAGTCCAAGGTATGAGGTCAAAGTGGTTAAAGTCCTCTGAAGTGAGTGAGTAGTTCTACCACTGGTGACAAATCTTCTTCTGAATAGAGAAGGATCTTGATTTTTCTGGCTGATCTGTTTTAAGACAGGACAAGGCAAACCTGTTAGAGACCTTTGGGTTTTTTCTCTAGCTCCAGGTAGTAGCTGGTTACTGAAATCAGCAGAGAATTGCTTGCTTGGGTGTTTTATTGTGATGGCCTGGGTGTTTTGTTGTGATGATCTGACTTTGAGGGCGAGTCACATCAACTTCTGTGACTTAAATGTCTCAATTCCAGTTTAATGCATTGCAAGTGTTTGTGAACATAAATTGGCTGAAGTTTGGCCTGAGTTGCTTTTATTCCAAGATAAATGTAATATACAGTTGAACAACTCATTAGAGAGGCTTGAACCTGAGCAAGTGAAATCTAGTTTGATTTTGTTTTTTGTAGGCTGATCCTTGGTGCAATTTAGCTAACAGTTGCTAGCTGGTTTCTACTGCTCTATACTAAGCAAAACAATCAGAAAGAACAACTTATCTATGATATAGTGGCTGACTCATGCCACAAGGCTTGGTATTCCTTTAATCCTTTTATAAACTGTGTTATCCTAGGTAATGTAACTGTTGATGTTCTTACTACCCATATAATGCCTAATCCCTTTTGAATTCTGCTAAACTGTTGGCTGTAATGTTGCTTAGCAATAACTAGCAAAATACAGGTGGCTTGTGTTTTTTTAACTCTTGATCAAACCTTTGAAATTTTGTTTGTGCTGACCTGTTATGCTTTTATGTTGGTAATACTTCTACTGCTGAATGGTAAATGGGAACCTGTTCAGACTGATGCTTGTATCAGCCTGATTGCCAGCCCTGAGCTCAGATCCTTTCTTAAGCTTGTCTTCAAAGCTCTTGTATTGTGTTCCTACTTGACATGGCAGGCTTTTAAGAGTGCTTGATAGC
This sequence comes from Pelecanus crispus, assembly GCF_030463565.1. NCBI lineage: Eukaryota > Metazoa > Chordata > Aves > Pelecaniformes > Pelecanidae > Pelecanus > Pelecanus crispus. The sequence continues at coordinate 21,712,415 of NC_134675.1, read as the reverse complement.
CTCCTTCCCAAAGTATGGAGTATTCTGTAGGAAGCTTCATGTTCACAAAGAAAACAAAGCATCTGTGTCCCTTCTTATGCAAATTTCTGAGCTGTATTGTTGGATCCCATTCTGCTACTTTCAGTTTAACCATGCTCTTGCACATAGCTATGATAAAGAAGGAATGGTTGTTTGTGTTCAGACATTTTAGATGTCGGATCTGGAGGCTGTTTAGCTTTGCTAGGATAACAGAGAGTCCTTCACTTTGATTTTGATTCCAATTCCTTGTTCTTCCTTTCTCAGGTGTGTTTGTTCTAGGCAAGTTTGGTTGCTCAAGGTCAAAGTTCTAATTAAAGTTAAGGAATAATACAGGCTTCTTAAATAATCCCTGCTATGCTTTTGTTGCAATATTTTTATCCCATACGATCTTGTCTTGTAACTTTATCGCAGTTCTAGAGCAATCTGTGTGGTAAGTAGGGTAAAGAACTAAAATTGTGCAGAGGTGCCTGAAGTGTCAACAACTCCAGTACAGAAGAGTGATGTTAAGGCCACCCCACTTATTTTAAGTGCCCAGCTTTGCAGTGGGACTTGGAGGGGTTCTGCAATCTCTTGTCTGGGGATAACTGTACCCTCTTCAGGGCTTTGGCTTGTGTAAGAAATTTAATATGTGGCGCTCAGCCAAAAGTACTGGCCAGCCTTGGCTTATTGCTTGGTGATGGGTTCAGTTCCCTCTTTATCTTGAAGAGAATAAGCCCATATCTTCTGGTTTTTGGGGGGGTAACATAGTTATCAGGCTATGAGTTTATACTGGGGAATCCTTCCTTCCTCTTGTTGAAACTTTTGCCTCCTGGGCTCTTGGCTGCATAGTGGGGTAGGGCCAAAACCCAGCCAGCAGTGAGGGAACATGCCTCTGGTAGCTTAAGGTACTCAGCTGGAAGGAGGGATTGCTCCTATTTATCAGCTCACTTTCCAGTTGAAATATTTATAATCCTGACAGCTTTTTTCCAAGCTCTAAGCAGTCAGGCTCCTTTTGTCTTCTGGCTTGGGCTTTTTCATTCCTGTCTGGGCAGTGGCCTGATGCCAAGGGGAAAGCTGAAGAGAGCTGTGTTTAATGCCCTTTAGGGTAGGGCATCTACCCAGAAGTTAAACTGCCTTTGGGCCAAATGCCCCAGTGCTAGCTGACTGACTAAGGTGTCCCAATTCAGCTTTTTTTTTTTTAAATAGGACAACGCATGGTAAAGGTGGTTGTGTGCAGGATTTTGGGCTCTGAGTCAGCCTCATACAGATATCTGCTTGTAACCTTGAGTTCAGTATTCAGGACATGTTAAGGCATTTCCTTCCTTGTCACTTCTTTTGGGTAGCTCACCAGGCCTTACTGAGAAGGGATATATGGAGAATCCTGGGTTTAGACCTAGAGTTTCCCAGGGTGGGTCCCTAGGTCAGCACTGGCTCCTGAGATGTGCTTCACAAGCACCAGACTTGTAATGTTCACTCATGCAATGCTTATCATGTCACTCCTGTTCTAGCAGTGTCCAGAAAATCAACGGATGAGCTATTTGTAACAACTATTAATTAAGCTTCTTCTGGAGAGTGCAGGATCCTTTTTACCTGGTTAAACTTTTGTGCTTATCTTTTTGGAGGACACTTCTGTTACATATGGGATAAGGAGGTAGTTTCAAACAGTTCCTGTTCTGTGCTATGTATTTATGGGGAAAATATGGGAGAAAAATCTTTCAGTGTAAAAGGATGATGATTTTAAAATCCATCCTTATAAACACTTTGTCATTGGCTGACTTTTTTTGCATATTCTTAGGTTTTCCCAGTGAAACTTTCTCATTAGTTTGCTGTAGTCAGTTGTCTCTTGGATGAAGCTTTAATTTTTTTTTTAAAGACATCATTTCACATTGGAAGCAACTTTAATGTCCTATGATAACATGTACAAGAACATCAGATCAGTCAGTGTTTAATTTGTAAACTGAAAATCTTGCTGTTGTGGCTTTTTGTATTAAACTACTGAGCTAGTGATGCAGACTTCCATGATCATTAATCTGATATTGCACTAGCTGTGTGTAAAGCTAACTGTTCACAGTAAAAAAAAAAAAAAAAAAACAACAAAAAAAACCCCAAAAAACCAAATGAGTTGTGTTACACTAGATATAATTAGATATGCTGCCTTTGTATGTTTATTTTGGAGATTAGAGCAGAAGCATTTAAAAAACCCCTATGATATAGGCTGCAAAGCCCAGTGCAGAAGTGGTTGTACAATGGACGTGAGCTCTGCAGCACATACAGCTTAGTGCACAGTATGGGTTACACTGCTTTGGAATTGCTGAGGAAAACTTTTTTTTTTCCCTGCTGATAGGAGAATGGCAGCATTTTAATCCTGATGGCTGCAGCCAGTAAAATGGCCCTATATGAAATCTGGTGTCTGCAGACATACTATGCTGAAAGGTTGGACAGCATTGCAGCAAACACAAAGGAGCTTGTGCTGCATATGTAATCGCTTGGATATTCCTGAGGTCACTTCCCCAGCATCTGACTCATTGGTTTTCCCTCGGGACTGTTGAGCCTGAAATGCTGTCTTGCTTGCTGTTAATATGGGCTATAAACAGCCACTGTGTTCAACCTCAACCTTTGTATCTCTGCAGGCTTTTTATCTTGAAAAGATGACATGACTCTGCTGAGCAACACTAAACAATAGTTAATTATGTAGATGTCTTCGATATTTGTTTTGAGATAAACACTGAAGCCATAAAATATACTGGATCTGCAGCAAAGGTGCCAGTATATTTGCTTTTAGCACAAGAGCCATCTTGCCAGCAGGAGAAAGTAATTTTTCCTACAAAACCAAAGTTGACCCAAAGATTTTTGGTGGTGGTGGGTGGGGGGTGTGTGTGCTTTTTTTTTTTAAAGCACCTGGAACTTACTTTAACTAGTGCTCCTGTGTTAGTTTCAGCATCTGATTCTTCTTTTTCTGCAATCACACTGATACTTACTTTGCCCTATTGGGAAGAGGCCAACTGAAAATATTGCAGAGTAACTTGAGCAGCAAACAATCTGGTACTCAAATGAGGCTAATCTCTGCGTAATGATAGTAAAGGAGCATATTTTGAAACTTGTCTCCTTTTGCAGGAGCCAGTCAGTGCTGTTCGTGTATTTTAAGGGCAAGATATGTGTTACTGCTTGTTTAATGTCCAGTACGATGAGGCTGTGACTTGCTAGGTGCTTGCAAGTCTGCAAAGTTAACCCAGCCCACAGATGCAATGAGGGGTTTGTGGCTACTAATGAGCTGCCAAAATGATGGTTACTGTACAGCTTGTGGTATGCAAATATAAGTAAATTAGAGCTCTCTTGAAAGCCCAGCATACTCTGAAAGGTAGTGATGGGTGATTTTTCTGCTGTAACTAGGCTCTGTAAGAGCTGGTTTCTGGTGAGTGATGGCTTCTTCCACTCTCCCAAAAAGTTAAAGATAGGATGTTAATGACATGTTCCATAGATATACATGTGCTGCTGAAGCAGTAATTTTAAAATCTACACTGTAAATCAGGTGATCACTAAATCTGGTCAAAAATTGCTGGCTTGGCTATCTTTATCACTAAACAAGCAAGTAGGTCACCAATTTAACTTGCTTAGATTATTTTTCCCTGCTGCCATCCCCTTGTGCTACAGCTGCCAAGATATTGCTCAGGTGTTAGGATGGAAAAGGAAGGAAAACCCTGGCTATGTTGTTTGTTTGTGGGTTTTTTCTTCCCAGAGTAGAAAAGTACTGATAGAGTACATGTATGCATGCAGTTTTCAGATTATCAACAGTTTATTAACACTTAAAACCACAATTGACAGTATACAAAATTGTCCTGTCATGAGTTTTCTGCTAGGAAAGGTATTGGGCATTTGTGCAGGATTTCAGTAGTAGCTCCTGGTTGGGATTTTTTTCTTGTGTATGCAATCCCACACTTATTGTGGATAAGCCAAGCAGCTGCTTGGTCTAAGTGTGTCCTGCCTAAACTGTTGACACTTAACTCCAGAAATAAAGGTCTAAGTGGTCACTTCTTCCAAAATAAACCATTCAAGTTAAAAATGAGGGACTTTCTGGCTAGTTTGTTACCTGGCTGCACAAACAGTGGTGCCAGCTATGGTGCCAGGAAGGGTGGGAGGAGGAACCTCTGCTGTGACTTGTGCTGGTTTGTTTACTTCTTGCTTAGGGCTTAGTGTTTGGATGACAAGTTATTTCTTAAGCTATAATACTGAGGATTTATCAGACCCATAGTTGAGTGTAAGAAGTAGGAAACAACAGTTTATGCACTTTTAGTTTTGGGGGGTTCAAATGCCAGTGACAGTTAATGCTGCTAATGCCATCATTCATCTGGTTCTTAATAATCTATTTGACATAGTAATTCTGATTGCTGCTTGTGTCCTAATGTGATACACATTCACTGTGGTGTTCAGTTGCTGGATTGGGACCCTGAGCTGTACTGCTCAGTGTCCAGCTGGCTAGCTGCTCTTAAGGTACCTGCTAGTCCTCACTCTTAAAAAGGCTAAACAAGCTCTGGGACTGTTTTGGCATTGAGCTTCCAGTGCTTTGTTTCCCATAGCAGTTTGTATGCTACAGCCATTTGTGCACAAGCAGAACTGCACATGTGAGCATTGCAATAGCTGCTACTTTAAACATTTGTAGTGGTGGAGAGAAGGCATGTTGGTAGTGAGCAAGCTTGATGCTGAGAAGATATGTGATATTCTTCAAAGATAGCTGGGGAAGGAGGGCATCTTCATTAATGGGGAAACATAGACACAAGTTCATGTTTCTAGATATATCTTGAACTTAGTTCAGTAAAAATTTATCAGATGGTAGCGTGGAGACTTTCTACCATCACTTCTCCTGGACAACTATAACAAAGTTTACAAGGGTGCTGCTTTTTCTTTGCAATACCTTCTTGGAATTGAAATTTCTCTCTCCAACTGAGAAGTCCAAGCCACATCTTTAATCTCCTTTTAAAAGTAGTTTCCATCTGTGTTCATTGTCCATTACCCCTTGAGCTTCCTCAGTGCTTTGAGTTCACTGTAACATTTTCTGTTTAACTTAAAATGCCTCCTTGCTGTTGACAGGCTTTTTATGCTACAGTACAGTGAAGCCGACCACATGGAAAATCAGCTTGAAACAATCTCCAAATCTGGTTTTGGCACTAATATGCAGTTACTTTCAAACAGTTGATATTTGAATTAAACTGTCATATTTTAATTTGTTCTCCTTCCCAATACTGATTTATGCACTAAATCATAATTGCTTGTGTTTGCTCAGTCCACTATTTTGTCCCTCATACTGCCTGGTATGTTTTAATAAAAAAAAAAAACTTACACAGTGCAAGTTCAGCTGCCTTATTTTGGTGGGGAGGAACAGGGCAACAAAATAAAGGCTTTAAATATGGTTTGGTCATCCCTTGTAAATGACTAGGCATTTGTATGAACAGTTACTTTCAGCATCTCATCTGCATGTGCTGCTAATGTGGCAGCCTGTCCCCCAGAGATGGACACCAGAGGCTCGCCTGGGGTCTCTGCAGAGTGTTTTGATTGAGAATGGCACAGTGCAACTTAGTACTCATGATCTTTCATGTTAGCAGGAAGATAATTCACTAAATTTCTCAGTTAACCTTTTAAATCTTAATTTCCCCCACAGCCTTTTTCTATTTTGCTTTATAACAGTTTGGTAAGTACCACTTGAACTGTGTAGCACACTGAAAAATAATATTGGACTAAATATGGCTTTCTGAAAGCATCCGAGGAGAAGAATCCAGGAGTCTAAATGCTGACTTCTGGAGTGTAGGTAGCTGGTTTGGTGTCTTCTCCGCATCTTTCTTGTACAGACAGATAGATGCTTCAAGGCTGTGAAGTGGCAGACTAACATGGCACACATAGTACCCAAAATAAATTTGGATTTTAGACTATTCTAGGCTATTTAGACTACTCTAGAAGCTAATGACCTAATAGTTCAGTTGGAAGAGACCAGGGCCATTAAGACATTGAAATTACAAACTAAATACTACCAGGTAGAAAACCTTCCACTACTTGCTTACATTTTGGGGAAGGGCTAAATGTGTTTAATGAAGTTGAGGAAGTTTTCTTGAGTTAGATGACCAAGGGGTCACTGGGGTCAGTTTCAAGGAAGGGAACAGAGTGACCATCTATCTTGGGATATCCTGGCATCATATGCTCCCTTACTTCATTATGCTACTCTGTACAAGTGAGCTAGGTTTTATACTGATGTCTCTGCAAGTCTCATGTAGTAAGTGTCTGACCTAGCCAAAATACTTCTGAAATGGGAGTGCCTTGACTCCCCAGACATACCATGCTTTTGCATGTGCAGTTTGTGCTCCAGATTCTGTAGAGGAGCTACTGCTCTGCTTTATAAACACTACTTAGCAGTTGAAGAGATGCTGGTTATTAGAGCTGGATTACAGACACTTTTGCCATAGTACACAACTTGAACCAAGCAGCTGCAGCTGGTTTCCTGGGATACCAGAGCAGCACCCACAAACAGATTGGATGTTGTTCCCCTTTTGCTCTTGGACTCATTGACTACTTTGTCACTGTCTAATCAACTTACATCATAGGTTTGTTTGAAGTGTACAATATTTGGAAAGGATTAGCAAAAATCAATATGATGTAACTTATTTTGTAGCATATGAAGTTGAAAACTGGTGATGCAGTCAAAGGCAGGCATCTTCATAATTTGCTCTGATTTCTGTGGTAGATGCAGGACATCTACTTGTGTAACTCCCAAGTATCCTGTTAGGGAGGTTAAGGGTATATCACAATGCTGTATATTAGTGTAAATGTTGTCTGTCTTAAAATGAGACACAGAGGATAACTTGTCAAGCACTCTGATTTTTTTTTTGTTTGATACCCAGATGAGTTGTATACTATTACTTTAATACTGACACTGAAATTTAGCAAGTTTTAACCTGAGCACTTCAAATTTTGGGAATATCAAAAGGTCCCTTGAAAAATTACTTTTTTTGCGCATCTCTTTTCACATAACGAATACTGAAAAATAACCTTCAGAACAAAACTTGCATACTTTCTATAACAGGAATTTGTAGGAAGTCTCTTGCTATTTGTGGTGGTAATTGAGGGGGTGGAGGGGACAAGTTTTCCAAACTTCAAAGCATTGTATGCTAATTTAGAGATGTATCGAGTGTCTTGAATTGCAGACTAGGTTTAAACCTAGTTTGGTTTGAATGTATATATTTAATGTTTGTGATGATAATAATGAACTAAAAGTTAATACACTTCAAAGTCCTTCAGCAGCACTGTGGTCAAGAGATGAGGAGACTGAGCATCAAGAAGTCTGTAGGGTACCCTGTTTGGGAGGGGGAAATCCTTGTTGAGCAATGTCTCTTCACTTGTTCAGATTCTAAATCTGACTTGAAACAAAAGCATATATGATGCTGTAGATACTATATGTGGATTCTGCTATTTCCTGGGATAGTAATGGCTTTTTTTCCCTTCCTAAATTCACATGATAGTGGTAGGTGAGCTGTCTTGCTCTCCAGTAGGTTTCAGAAAGCACCAACTTCTGCTGACCTAATTGATGCCAAAGATGATTAAGCTTTCTAAAAAGCTCTGAAGGCAGTCCTATTAGAGTAGGTACTCCTGACTGTACTAATAGGTGGGTCCAGAGTAGGAGTTAAAAGGGATTCTCTTTATGTGATTGCTTAGCTGTTGCTGTGCAGGGGAGGAAGCTCCTCTGTTACTGCAAAGCATCCTTGTAGTAAGGAGATATTCATATTAAAATATAAGCATTGTGTCTGGGTGTGATCAAGTGCACTAAGTTTTTTTTTTTTAAAAAAAAAAGGGGGGGATTGCATTTTTATTTTTGTACTTCTGAGAAATTTGTCTATAAGCAGTGTGAGGATTTTCTTTAAAACTAACAAGTTAAAGATGGTAGTGCTTGTGTGAACACTAAGATGAATGCTACTGATGTTACTTGTCCATGGGTTTGGTGCATAGGAAAAGATACTGACATTTTGTTGAACCACTTTGTCCTTTAAAGTCTGATAGAGTTGTTGAGTTTGAGGTGTTTAGCATTTAAAAAAAAAAAAAAAGCAAGCTGGTTGGCCTTAAGCTTTGAGTAGTATAGTGTAAACTTCTGCTTCCAGTGGGACAGTTAAAGGCCAAGTAGTTTTTGGACATCTGCAGGATAACTCTGTGTTGCACCAGAACTAACAATGTTGGATATAAATGAGTACAATGCTGAGCAGGCATGAGTAATTTTAAGGGTCAGATATGCAGAGGTCTTTAGAGGCAGTTGTGCTGTTGAACTGTTGTGCCTAATGCAGAAAACAAGCATGGTGGCATGGCCAAGGTCACTGGCTGTTGATCCTTCTTTGCAATGGGCATACAAGTATATTTTGCACTGATCACCCAAAATCCTGGCTTGGTGTACTTTATAGGCATTCATGGGGCTGTTCTGAAGAGGTGCATAACCTTTGTTTCACAGGGACAGTTTAGGGTTGGAGGTATGTGGAGGTAAATTGTACTGATCTGGGAAATGCATTGATACCGGAAATTACGGTTTACGGAAACTCTAAAACTCATCTTGGAGCTTTAGAAAGCAGGCGTTCTTTATTTACGGCGCTGGATCCACGGGGGATACTTCTACCTAATGTGCATGCCGCACAACCAAAGACATACAATTTATGTAGGACAGAAATATACATATTCATCATTTTTCCTGGAAAAGGTGGTCCTATGATAATGAGTCCCCAGAACTTATTTACATATCCTCTCCCCAGTTGCACATGCTCGGTGATTTGGGTCGGTGGTCCTTGGGGGTCCCTAGTGGTCTTTGTAGAGGGGTCTTTCAGTGTCCTTTCCATGAACTCCGGATCCTTTTCCCATATATAGTCATGAGTTGGCTCACTGAGCAGCTTATCACAGCTTTGCTACAATATGTGCTAGTCTTAACTGGTTTCTCTGCACTTATCTTGGAAGATGATGCTCCTAGTTCTTCTAATCTTGTCTGCCGGTTCTTGACAAACTTGTTCAAGGTTTGTTAGCCTTACAGTACAGAGATACTGTTTCAAAGAATCTCTAAACAAGTCGGCAGTTTCTCTCCACTAAGAGTTAAAGTCGCAGGTCGAACTTCAATGCAAAAGTATAAATCAAAAGTATAAATTTTACATTCTGTATCAGCATAACCCTTTTGGTACAGCAAGGGAGGCTCTTAGATCTGATAGTCAACTTCCCAGACTGCCTTCAGTGCTAGTGAAGGTTATTGCTGTTGCAGTCTCTGATGGGGACTGTTTTGCTCTGCTGAAAATGCTTTTCCTTGGAGGCTATGAAAACTGGGACAAGGTGGGGTAAGAGGGACTGAGCAGTGGTTCTAGTGAATAATGCTGAATGTCCAAGAATGGGAACAAAGGGAATTTTGTGGGTGTGTGGGGTGTGGTTTGGTTTTTTTTCTGGGAAATTGCTTGGAATCAGTTCCTGCAGTTGTCCCCCATGCCACCACCCTTGTAGTGCAGGTACTTTCTCCACGTGTTACTTGAAAGTCTTTGCAATATGACAGGGTGTGTAACCCGAGATGTTTTTTCTGAGCTGTTATGTTCCATTATTGCCCCTTGTATGGCTAGATACTTTTAAAACTGAAAACATATGTATAGCATGAGGCTTTTCTTAAACTAAAATTTCTAGCACGTAGCTGCTCCTGTACAGAAACACAACTGAGAGAAGTGCAGAATAAAGCAGCTAGAGGAGAACAGTTGACTCCTGTTGGTCACCTTGTGGCATTCTCCTATCCCGGTCAATAGTGTGCTGATCTCCCCCAAAATCTGCCAAGACATGCAGAGCTATTAAATGCACGTGGTTGCATGCTTGCTCCCCAATAGCATCTAGATAACTGTTTGGTTGTGGTGTTTTTTTTTTTTTTTAGGAAATTAATTTCATGCAGGAACATAATTGTAACCAGGTAAAACTATAGCTTTGTAGGCTATATAGGGAGGGAAGAAATTGTATTTGCCTTCCAGTCAATTTGCAGTATAATTTTCACAGAGATCTAACATAGCAGCATGGTTTATTATATTCATTAAATAATATATGATGATGCTTAGCTTTTTATATATTTATTAGGCAGAGAATGCCTTGAGGGCTATACTTTATTATACCCAGGTCTTCTAAAGCAAACCCTGACAAGTGGCAATTACTATAAATGTACTGATCATGTGTAGATGGCTGTTAAGTTAGTTTGCAAACAGCTGTATAATTTTTGATAATATTTGAAAAAAATTTCAACATCAATTCTGTTAATGATTTGATTTTTAGGAAATTTTACTCTTCATATCAGATGGAGTCATAAGGAAGATAGAGACCTATAGTTGTCAGACAAATCTTTCAGCTGCTAAAAAACCAAACTTCTGAAGTACTTAGTGTCTAGTCTGCAATTGTAGCTGCAAAGTGCTGAAACATAATTAACTTTTTCAGTGTCTGAACCTTTTAACTACCAATAAAAGCTAGCTGTTTTGTTCAGTACCTGATGCCAGATGAGCCTTTAAGTCCTCTAGTTCTTTAAGGGCTCTTACTGGAACCTAAATGGTATGTGAGTGGATGCAAGCAAATCGCCAAATGTGGGTTTTTTTGCTTTTCTTTGTGCTAGGCTAAAGAAAGTGCTGCATCAGTATTAATGCTTATTGAAAAGTGTAATGTTTCAGGGCTTCCTGAAAGAGTGAAACTAGCTTTCCAGTTTTTATGTGCCACATCAGTGTGGCTGCTTCATACACAGGTTGCAAGATTGGAGAAACTGCATAGCTAATGATACCTGCTCTCAGGCTTGTCAAATGGAGTGCGAACAGAACTGCTTCCAGTTGATACTGTCAAATTAAGTTCATGCTCTGGTGTCGTGGTTTAGCCCCAGCCAGCAACTAAGCACCACGCAGCCGCTCGCTCACTCCCCCTACCCCGATGGGATGGGGGAGAGAATCGGAGGAGTAAGAGTGAGAAACACTCCTGGGTTGAGATAAGAACAGTTTAATAATTGAAATAAAATAAAGTAAAATAATAATAATAACAACAATATAATAATAATAATAGTAATAATAATATCCAAAGCAAGTGATGCACAATGCAATTGCTCACCACCTGCTGACTGATACCCAGCCAGTTCCCGAGCAGCGATCGCCGCTACCCGGCCAAGCCCCCCCAGTTTATATCCTGAGCATGACGTCATATGGTATGGAATAGCCCTTTGGTCAGTTTGGATCAACTATTCTGGCTGTGCCCCCTCCCAGTTTCTTGTGCACCTGGCAGAGCATGGGAAGCTGAAAAGTCCTTGACTAGCATAAGCAGTACTTAGCAACAACTAAAACATCAGTGTGTTATCAGCATTCTTCTCCTACTAAATCCAAACCACAGCACTATGCCTGCTACTAGGAAGAAAATTAACTCTATCCCAGCTGAAACCAGGACATCTGGAAAAGTCCTTTTCCAGCAGCAAAAACTTTCTCCAGTCTTGGTACCTATGGAAGATACTGCTCTAACATCTGTAAAATTGCTCAAAGGATGTGTTTCTGCAGTGCAAATCTTAAACATCCTTATTTTCTGTGTGCATAGACACAATTTATTTAAAAATAGTGGTCTACATGTGTCAGTATGTAACTTGGTGCATAAATCAGGTATGAACACTGCTCCCTGTTCTAGGAAGATTTCAGAACTCTTTGGTTTATGTACTAAATGTTATCTACAAGCTGAAGAGGACAAGAAGCAAGCTGGTTTGTTCCCTTATTTGAATCAAGGCAAGGTAAAACTTGTAGGTAGAGCACTATTTAAATCATTGTACTTGGTACCAAGCATGTGTGTGGCTTTCAGATGCTGATTGCTGGTAACCTGACTAGGAGTAATGCATCTGTAGGCTAGTGTGAATACCAGCAAGGCTGTTAGCTTATACTTGAGCATCTGTTAATTCATAGTCACATCTACATCACCGCTAGAGGCTCCTCCAAGTCACGCTTTGGATATGTTTCTGTGTCAGGAAGCAGCTCATGCTTTAATTAGCATGTAGATGTCTGGATCTGTCAGTGTAACACCTCTTTACAAACAATGAATTTTTTTTTTAATAAAAATAATCAGTCATCCTCTTGATGGTATGCTGAAACTCAGTCATCAATTTGAAATAGTTACTGATCTTTAACTACTGATGAACTTTAAAGCGATGTTGAGTAGAAGCTTGTAGTGTTGCTTGCTAGTAACTGGAAAAAATAAGCATGAAAATACTTGTAATGTGTGGGTAAATAATTTTCTTTTAACACCAACATATTTTGTCCCAGCATAGATAAGGCTATAATTACCAACACAGATTATTTTAGGGTTCAGACACTTACATGTATGTCTGGGGTAGGTTTCCCATGACAGGGCTTTACTTACACTTGTATTCTCAAAACACTGTTAACTTTTGCTGCAAACTGATTATTACTGCATTGTAATTTGATAGGGTGTAGGCATCTTGCATCAAGTGCAGTGTGTCTGAGATAGAGGCTGTCCTGGTTTCAGCTGGGATAGAGTTAATTTTCTTCCTAGTAGCAGGCATAGTGCTGTGTTTTGGATTTAGTAGGAGAAGAATGCTGATAACACACTGATGGTTTAGTTGTGGCTAAGTACTGCTTATGCTAGTCAAGGACTTTTCAGCTTCCCATGCTCTGCCAGGTGCACAAGAAACTGGGAGGGGGCACAGCTGTTGGAGTCACAGCATGCATTTTTGTAGATTAAGCATCAGTAATTTCTGTAGTCACAGAAACTTACATGTGATGATCCTATTACTTAGAAAGTGGAGGAGCTTTTAGATGAGTCTTTGCAGGAAAGCAACGTGACTGTGGAAGCTTCAAAATAAGGGGGTGCTGTGTGGCTGCTGGCATACACATGAGGACCTATTGGAAGGTGGTTTTTTTTGTTGTCTGTTTCTCTAGCATTCAGTTAGTGTTTTTAAACTTCAAGACCTTAAGAAGGAAGGGCAAAGCTGAAAAATAAGTTATCCAAAATTCACCAGAAGGGTCTAAGTAGAGAGTGATGTCTCACAGTAGAAAAATTGCTATGTCTTGAAGTTCTCTCTTTTTTTTTTTTCTTCCCCCTTTTGAGGTATCTTCATCCACACTCCAGTTCTCACTAAAAGCAGACTGTCAATCTACCATAGATCTTGTCTTATCTTCCCTGGTATGCCACTTATAGCTGGTTGCTTATGTCACACAAATTTCTTATAAAGTTAAGTCAGATCGGCCACTTCAGACCTTTGGAAGAAGGGGCAGGCAACTCAGGAGGACTACAAAGATGTTGTGAGGCTATGCAGGGAGAAAATTAGAAGGGCCAAAGCCTAACTAGAACTTAATCTGTCAACTGCAGTAAAAGATAATAAAAAACATTTCTATGAACACATTAACAACAAAAGGAGGGCTAAGGAGAATCTCCATCCTTTAGTGGATGTGGGGGGAAACATAGTGACAAAGGATGAGGAAAAGGCTGAGGTACTTAATGCCTTCTTTGCCTCAGTCTTTAATAGTCAGACCAATTGTTCTCCAGGTACCCAGCCCCCTGAGCTGGAAGACAGGGACAGGGAGCAGAATGAAGCCCCCATAATCCAAGGGGAAATGGTTAGCAACCTGCTACACCACTTAGACACTCACAAGTCTATGGGGCTGGCTGGGATCCACCCAAGGGTACTGAGGGAGCTGGCAGAAGTGCTTACCAAGCCACTTTCCATCCTTTATCAGCAGTCCTGGCTAACTGGGGAGGTCCCAGTTGACTGGAGGTTAGCAAATGTGATGCCCATCTACAAGAAGGGCCGGAAGGAGGATCTGGGGCACTGCAGGCCTGTCAGTCTGACCTTGGTGCCAGGGAAGGTCATGGGGCAGATCATCCTGAGTGCCATCACATGGCACATAGAGGACAACCAGGTGATCAGGCCCAGTCAGCATGGGTTTATGAAAGGCAGGTCCTGCTTGACTAACCTGACCTCCTTCTATGACAAGGTGACCTGCTTAGTGGATGAGGGAAAGGCTGTGGATGTTGTCTACCTGGACTTTAGTAAAGCCTTTGACACAGTCTCCCACAGCATTCTCCTGGAGAAACTGGCTGCTCATGGCTTGGATGGGTGGGTAAAAAAGAACTGGTTGGATGGCCGAGCGCAGAGAGTTGCGGTGAACGGAGTTAAACCCAGTTTGTGGCTGGTCACAAGTGGTGTTTCCCAGGGCTCAGTACTGGGGCCAGTTCTTTTTAATATCTTTATCAATGATCTGGACAAGAGGATTGAGTGCACCCTCAGTAAGTTTGTGGATGACACCAAGTTGGGCGGGAGTGTTGATCTGCTTGAGGGTAGGATGGCCCTGCAGAGGGACCTGGACAGGTGTCATGGTTTAGTCCCAGCCAGCAACTAAGCACCACGCAGCTGCTTGCTCACTCCCCCTGCCCCGGCAGGATGGGGGAGAGAATCGGAGGAGTGAGAAACACTCCTGGGTTGAGATAAGAACTGTTTAATAATTGAAACAAAATAAAGTACAATAGTAGTAGTAATAATAGCAATATAATGATAATAATTATATACAAAGCAAGTGATGCATAATGCAATTGCTCACCACCCGCTGAACGATACCCAGACAGTTCCCGAGCAGCAATTGCTGCTCCCCAGCCACCCCCTCCCAGTTTATATACTGAGCATGATGTCATATGGTATGGAATAGCCCTTTGGTCAGTTTGGATCAACTATTCTGGCTGTGCCCCCTCCCAGTTTCTTGTGCACCTGGCAGAGTATGGGAAGCTGAAAAAGTCCTTGACTAGCATAAGCAGTACTTAGCAACAACTAAACCATCAGTGTGTTATCAGCATTCTTCTCATCCTAAATCCAAACCACAGCACTATGCCTGCTACCAGGAAGAAAATTAGCTCTATCCCAGATGAAACCAGGACAGTATCCACCCCTTATTCTATACCATCTACGTCATGCATAGGCCCTCCCTTTTCCAATGTGTTCTAATTAATCATCACCACTTTCCCTATCTTGATATATACACACAGATATCATTCCCTTCGTCTATGGCCCATCCCTCTAAAATGTCCATTGAGTTCATTTAGCCCATGACTTTGGGTTCCATCTGTCATCACAGTCTTTCAGAGCAGGAGAGGTGGTGTGCAGTGTTGGATTGTTGCATGCTGAAGTCAGTTCTCATTCCAACATGGTTTCATCAAAGTTCATTTTCATTAATCTGGGCAATTCTTACTGTAATACGATTGATGTGGCATATAGCAACCATAACATACAGTATTATAAACTTAACATTAATATACTATACTATTATATTAACATTATACTATACTATTATATTAACATACAGTATTATAAAGCAATTAACATCATACAATTCAGTTCATTGGCTATTTTCACCCAAAATCAAATTCCCTTGAGGTACACATTGGTCTTCCACATCCTTTCGCATCACCCACCAAGTGCCCCCAGGTCCTTGAGCAAAAGCAATCCCACCAATGGGTTTGCCTTTGCCCGAAGCAGGAGTAACCCAGACTGTCTTCCCCAGCATATTTTTTATGTGCGCTACAGGGACTTTATCCCCTTGTACAGTACATAAAAGTCTTGATTGGGCAGGGCCAGCTCAATTGGCAGATCCTCTGGTGTTGACTAACCAGGTGGCTTTTGCCAAATGTGTATCCCAATGTTTGAATGTCCCACCACCCATTGCTCTCAGGGTAGTCTTTAACAGTCCATTGTATCGTTTGATTTTTCCCGGAGGCTGGTGCATGGTAAGGGATGTGATATACCCACTCAATGCCATGCTCTTTGGCCCAGGTGTCTATGAGGTTGTTTCGGAAATGAGTCCCGTTGTCTGAGTCAATTCTTTCTGGGGTGCCATGTCACCACAGGACTTGCTTTTCAAGGCCCAGGATGGTGTTCTGGGAGGTGGCATAGGGCATGGGATATGTTTCCAGCCATCTGGTGGTTGCTTCCACCATGGTGAGCACATGTTGCTTGCCTTGGCGAGTTTGTGGGAGTGTGATATAATCAATCTGCCAGGCCTCCCCATATTTATATTTCAGCCATCGTTCACTATACCAAAGAGACTTAAGCACTTGGCTTGTTTGACTGCAGCACGTTTCACATTCATGAATAACCTGTGCAGTACTGTCCATGGTCAAGTCCACCCCTTGATCACAAGCCCATCTATATGTTGAATCTCTTCCTTGATGGCCTGAGGTGTCATGGGCCCACAGAGCTATAAATAGTTCACCCTTATGTTGCCAGTCTAGATCCACCTGAGCCACTTCAATCTTAGCAGCCTGATCCACCTGCTGGTTGTTTTGATGTTCTTCAGTGGCCCGACTCTTGGGTACATGAGCATCTACGTGACATGCTTTTACAACCAGGTTCTCTACCCGGGCAGCAATATCTTGCCACAATGCAGCAGCCCAGATGGGTTTGCCTCTGCGCTGCCAGTTGCTCTGCTTCCATTGCTGCAGCCACCCCCACAGGGCATTTGCCACCATCCATGAGTCAGTACAGAGATAAAGGACTGGCCACTTTTCTCTTTCAGCAATATCTAAAGCCAGCTGGATGGCTTTCACCTCTGCAAACTGACTCGACTCCCCTTCTCCTTCAGCAGTTTCTGCGACTTGTCGTATAGGACTCCATACAGCAGCTTTCCACCTCCGATGCTTTCCCACAAGACGACAGGACCCATCAGTGAACAGGGCATATTGCTTTTCATTTTCTGGCAGTTTATTATACAGTGGGGCCTCTTCAGCATGTGTCACCTCTTCCTCTGGTGATATTCTGAGGTTTTTTTGTCTTCTGGCCAGTCCATGATCACTTCCAAGATTCCTGGGCGACTGGGGTTTCCTATTCGAGCCCGTTGTGTGATTAGTGCAACCCACTTACTCCACGTAGCATCAGTTGCATGATGTGTAGAGGGGACCCTCCCTTTGAACATCCAGCCCAGCACCGGCAGTCGGGGTGCCAGCAGGAGCTGGGCTTCAGTACCAACCACTTCCGAAGCAGCTCGAACCCCTTCATATGCTGCCAATATCTCTTTCTCAGTTGGAGTATAGCGGGCTTCGGATCCTCTGTATCCCCGACTCCAAAACCCTAAGGGTCGACCTCGAGTCTCCCCTGGGGCTTTCTGCCAGAGGCTCCAGGTAGGGCCATTCACCCCGGTTGCGGTGTAGAGCACATTTTTAATATCCTGCCCTGCCCGGACTGGCCCAAGGGCTACTGCATGAACTGTCTCACGTTTAATTTGTTCAAAGGCTTGTTGTTGCTCAGGGCCCCATTTGAAATCGTTCTTCTCCTGGGTCACTTGATAGAGAGTGCTTACGATCTGACTGTAATTTGGAATATGCATTCTCCAAAAACCCACAACGCCTAAGAAACCTTGTGTTTCCTTTTTGCTAGTTGCTGGGGACATAGCTGTTATTTTGTTGATCACATCCATTGGGATCTGACGACGTCCATCTTGCCATTTTATTCCTAAAAACTGGATCTCCTGTGCAGGTCCCTTGACCTTACTCTGTTTTATGGCAAAACCAGCCTTCAGAAGGGTTTGGACTATTTTCTCTCCCTTCTCAAAAACTTCTTCTGCTGTATTGCCCCACACAATGATGTCATCAATGTACTGCAGATGTTCTGGAGCTTCACCCTGTTCCAGTGCTGTCTGGATCAGTCCATGGCAAATGGTGGGGCTGTGCTTCCACCCCTGGGGCAGTCGGTTCCAGGTGTACTGAACACCCCTCCAGGTAAAAGCAAACTGGGGCCTGCACTCTACTGCCAAAGGGATGGAGAAAAATGCATTAGCAATATCAATTGTGGCATACCACTTGGCTGCCTTTGACTCCAGTTCGCATTGAAGTTCTAGCATGTCTGGCACAGCAGCACTCAGTGGCGGCGTGACTTCGTTCAGGCCATGATAGTCCACTGTTAGTCTCCACTCCCCATTAGACTTTCGCACTGGCCATATGGGACTGTTAAAGGGTGAGCGAGTCTTGCTGATCACTCCCTGGCTCTCCAGTCGACAAATCAGGTTATGGATGGGAATCAGGGAGTCTCGGTTGGTGCGATATTGCCACCGATGCACTTGTGGTAGCGATGGGCACCTGTTGTTCCTCAACCTTCAGCAACCCCACAATAGAAGGGTCCTCTGAGAGACCGGGCAAGGTGGACAGCTGTTTAATTTCCTCTGTCTCCAAAGCAGCTATACCAAAAGCCCACCAGTACCCTTTTGGGTCCTTGAAATACCCTCTCCTGAGGCAGTCTATGCCAAGGATGCACGGAGCGTCTGGGCCAGTCACAATGGGGTGCTTCTGCCACTCATTCCCAGTTAGGCTCACTTCGGCCTCCAGTACAGTGAGCTGTTCGCTCCCCTTGTCACTCCCTCTATAACTTGATGGCATTAGGGTACACTGTGCACCGGTGTCCACTACAGCCTTCTACTCCTGTGGGTCTGATGTTCCAGGCCATTGAATCCACACAGTCCAGTAAACCCGGTTGTCCCTTTCCTCCACCTGGCTGGAGGCAGGGCCTCTCTCATCCTGGTCATAGTATTTGTTGTTCGCTCCTTGTAAATGTGAATCAAAAGTCCCTTGATTAAGATTGGAAGTAAAATTAGCCCCCTTACTCTGTCTGGGGAACTGCTTACTGGAAACTGGAGCTGCAATTTTCCTGGGAGAACTGCCTTCTGTAATAGTTTTTCCACAGCTGAGACACAGGCCTGTAGGGAGGAAGAGATACTTTCTTCGTATTCCCGGAGTCAGCCAGCCACTTCATCCACCGTTGGTGCCTCGTCATCTTTCCAGGCCAGTATTGCCAGTGAGTTGGCATACGATGCTGGTGCGCTCTGTACCACCTTCCGCCACATGGGTCGTGTGCACCTGACTTCATCTGGATCTTTGGGTAACTGCTCATCATTCAGGTCACTATAAATCACCTCCAGCACGCCTAATTCCCTCAAGTACTGGATACCCTTCTCTACGGTGGTCCATTTGCCTGGGCGGTCTAAAACATCCTCCTTGAAGGGATACCTTTCCTTCATGCTTGACAGAAGTCGCCTCCAGAGGCTGAGGGTTTTTGCCCCTTTTCCAATTGCTTTGTCAATGCCCCCTTCGCTGGAAAGGGATCCCAGCTGTTTGGCTTCCTTACCCTCTAAATCCAGGCTACTGGCCTCGCTATCTCAGCATCGGAGCAGCCAGGTGATGATGTGCTTGCCTGGATGACAAGTGAAATTCTTTCACATATCTCGCAGCTCACTCAGGGATAGGGATCGGGTGGTTACCATCTCATTTATGGGTTCTTCCTCCTCTGGTTCTTGTGAAGGCCCTGGTTCATCTTCATCCCTTACTAAACGAGCTGATTTCCTTGTGTATTTTTTCTTCTGCATAGGGGCAACTGATACTGGTGCAGGTTGGTTCTCTGGTTTAGCCACGGTGCCCGTGGCTGTGGTTGGAGTAGCCGCAGGGCCCGTGGCTGTGGTTGGAGTGGCCGCAGGGCCTGTAGTGGGGGTTGGAGTAGTCACAGTGCTTCCTGTTTTGTCATCCAATCCAGAGACCTTCTCTTTCCCTTGAGGGTACTGAATAGTGTTGAACAGGGCTCGATAGGCATGGGCCAGTCCCCAGCATGTTGCAATGATTTGTGTCTCTCTGGAGTTGCCAGGGTGGTAACATACTTTTCCCAAATACTTTACTAGTTCTTCAGGATTCTGCACTTGTTCAGGGGTGAAGTTCCAAAACACGGGAGGTACCCACTGCCCTAGGTACTTGCCCATACTATCCCACACACCCTGCCACTCATAACTCTCCAGCCTTGGGGCAGATCTCTGGACGATATTCTTAAATTGCTTACTGACCTTTATCAAAACCGTATTCCCTAGAAGTATCTTAACTGCCCAGGGGTGTTCAAGATACTGAAAAGTTGTTGTAATGAAGGAGGAAACATCATAGAAGAAGGTAGTGAAGGTGCCATTCTGTATTTCCTCCACAACAAGTCTCTCAGAGGAATAAGTATGATTGCTAACTCTCTCCATGAGGTAGTACCTGAAGTACAGCAATGACTTCTGTATGAAACCCAAATACCAAAGAATGTTCAAGGTCAGGGTTTTGATAAAGAGCCTCCCAAGCAAAACATCATGAATCACTGCAGAGCATAGCGCAATGCACAGACCAACACCAAGCTTTAACGTGTGCTGCAAAAAAAAGAAGATGGCGCAGATCAGATGAACTAATATCATGACCGGCAACTGTTAACAGAGTCCTTAATACACTCTGGTTAATCTGTTATTATCTCAAACCCTTTGAGCCCCACGTTGGGCACCAAAAAAGACTGTCGTGGTTTAGCCCCAGCCAGCAACTAAGCACCACGCAGCCGCTCGCTCACTCCCCCTACCCCAATGGGATGGGGGAGAGAATTGGAGGAGTAAGAGTGAGAAACACTCCTGGGTTGAGATAAGAACAGTTTCATAATTGAAATAAAGTAAAACAGTAATAATAATAACAATAATAACAATATAATAATGATAATAATAACAGTAATAACAATATGCAAAGCAAGTGATGCACAATGAAATTCTTGCCATCTGCCAACTGATACCCAGCCAGTTCCCGAGCAGTGATCGCTGCTCCCTGGCCAACCCCCCCAGTTTATATACTGAGCATGACGTCATATGGTATGGAATAGTCCTTTGGCCGGTTTGGGTCAGCTGTCCTGGCTGTGCCCCCTCCCAGTTTCTTGTGCACCTGGCAGAGCATGGGAAGCTGAAAAGTCCTTGACTAGCATAAGCAGTACTTAGCAACAACTAAAACATCAGTGTGTTATCAGCATTCTTCTCCTACTAAATCCAAAACACAGCACTATGCCTGCTACTAGGAAGAAAACTAACTCTATTCCATCCGAAACCAGGACAACAGGCCGGATTGATGGGCTGAGGCCAACTGTATGAGGTTCAATAAGGCTAATTTCCAGGTCCTGCGCTTGGGTCACAACAACCCCATGCAATGCTACAGGCTTGGGGAAGAGTGGCTGGAAAGCTGCCTGGCTGAAAAGGACCTGGCGGTATTGGTAATAGCTGGCTGAATATGAGCCAGCAGTCTGCCCAGGTGGCCAAGAAGGCCAACAGCATCCTGGCTTGTATCAGGAATGCTGTGGCCAGCTGGAGTAGAAGTGATTGTCCCCCTGTACTTGGCACTGGTGAGGCCACACCTCGAATACTGTGTTTAGTTTTGGGCCCCTCAATACAAGAAAGACATTGAGGTGCTGGAGCGTGTTCAGAGAAGGGCAACAAGGCTGGTGAAGGGTCTGGAGCACAGGCCTTATGAGGAGCGGCTGAGGGAACTGGGATTGTTTAGCCTGTAGAAGAGGAGGCTGAGGGGAGACCTTATTGCTCTCTGTAGCTACCTGAACAGAGGTTGTAGTGAGGTGGGTGTTGGTCTCTTCTCCCAAGTAAGAGGTGATAGGATGAGATGATATGGCCTCAAGTTGTGTCAGGGGATGTTTAGTTTGGATATTAGGAACAACTTCTTCATGGATAGGGTTTTCAAGCATTGGAACAGGCTGCCCAGGGAAGTGGTTGAGTCACCATCCCTGGAGGTATTTAAAAGATGTGTAGATGTGGCACTTAAGGATATGGTTTAGGGGTGGACTTGGTAGTGTTAGGTTAATGGTTGGACTTGATGATCTTAAGGTCTTTTCCAACTTAAACGATTCTGTGATTCTAAATGTCAGTGTTAGCTTTCACTTCAGTTTCGTACTTTCTCTTGTATATCTATCTGGCCTGAAAGATGTCTTTTTAAGCATCTGTGTATTAACAGTGGTCAAGAACAATCATTTTGTAGATGGTTCTTTTCTAGCTGTGTGTAATTAGCTTTCTAAATGGAGCATGGGTGTTATAGCAGGGAGGTGACTTCCTGGTGATCTGCAGGAGATGAGGACTCTATGTGAAGCGATATGTTCTTCAGTAGCTGTTTCCTTAGGTCTGTGTTGGGAGCATAAGGTCTACATGGTACCTAACACAAGGCAAGCCAAGATGTGGTTCATATAACAGTAGTACTTTGGAGCTACTGAAGGCCAAAGCAGTTGAATAGCTTGTCCTTGTGACTACAGCAGCAATGCTGTCTGGTCTGTTTTTTTTTTTCTGGCAGATGTTTAAGTGTACGAGGTAGTCTTCTGCCTGGTGTAATGCAGCTGTTAAACATATATTTGTAGGAGCTGGTACTGTGGCAGATGCAGGCTGGCAGCTGCTGCTTTTGCCCCCTAGCCCAGGCAGCGCAGTGCTGTGGTTTACACTTACAATTCTATAAATATTCCTTTCCCCTTGCTGCTTATGAAAGAGGTGACTGCATGAAGACCTGCCTTGTGTTTTTTAGCAGAATATGTGACTGGCTGTCCCTTGAGGAGAGCTTTCCCCTTGCATCCATCCTGGCTTGCATACAAAGAGAATCAAGGAGGTTAGTCATTCACTGACTCATGATTGGTGCTTGTTTAAAGAATTGTCTAAAAATAGTTAAAACATGCTGAGGAAAGGGTGTTTGTATATTGAGCTAGCTTGGATGTCTCTTCACTCAGCAGATGCAAACAGCATGAATTGCTTTACCAAATGATAAAGCAATCTGCTGTGTTTTGGTGAGTATGCAAATGGGGGAATGAATAGGTGAGTTCACTCTGTCAAGCCTGATGCAAAATGCTGCAAAACTGGGATATGCTTTGGTCATGATTACTTGAATTTGATCAAACTAGACTAGAGAAATGACCAGGATAAGTCTGAAGTATATCATACTGTCTCATGCTCAACCATTCCATAGACATGCCTGTATATAAATCTGCTTCAAGAAAGTAAATTACTTACCCAGTCATGAAAGTTCAAAATATAAGATTGAACAGGATGCTGAAGATGTTGTAGGCTAATGCAAAGAGACTAAAGAGACAATCTTCTGGACCCTGAAGACTGGTAAGTGGAGGCAGGTGCCCAGGATGTCAACCCTGTACACACGTAACTGGAGGACTTCCACACATGCTGCCAGAGATGCCAGTAATGTAGCATGATACTTTGAATAAGCAGCCTCAAATATTCCCGCCACTGTCCAGCAAAACTCTATTATTTTTG
Organism: Pelecanus crispus; assembly: GCF_030463565.1. Lineage (NCBI taxonomy): Eukaryota > Metazoa > Chordata > Aves > Pelecaniformes > Pelecanidae > Pelecanus > Pelecanus crispus. Next base: position 21,689,313 of record NC_134675.1, on the reverse strand, counting down.
CAAATAGAAAGAGTTGGAAAACTGCTTTTTCTGAAGTAGACACAAACAGTTTCTAGAACAGCTGCACTAATGTTAGAGCTTTACCAGTTCAGGTACCAGCATCCTCAGCTATACCTGCAGTAGGACTATTTCAAGTGTCAGCTTCTCCTCTAAAGCAGAGACCTAAGAAGAGATGTATGATTTGGAGTAAATTTTAGGTGCAGTATTGCCAAGTATCTTTGGCTCCTTCAGCAAGTATTAGATGCTATAGGGAGACTGAAGTTTCACACATTTGGAGTTATTCTTCCAGTTTTGTCCAAATGGGAAGTCAGTGTATTTGTACAGATATAAATAAGAACAGAGTCATCTGTTTCTGCCCAGAAAATAGTCACACAAACTAGCCTCTCTGCATAACACACACCCAGTGAGCCTGATTTCAAGCCATACAACTTGTGTACAGTCTGTGGGCAACTAGAAGGCATCAGACCCAAAAGCGCAATCTCAACACGAGGCCTTCAGTGATGGCAGAAGTCTCCTCATGTCTGGCTTGCCACAATCTCCAATGTAGTCAATCTTTTTTTTCCTCTTAAAATCAGGCCTGATCCTGGAGTGAAGGTTGAATTGGGGGCAGAATCTAGTAATATTTCAGCATGGGAATTCCCAGGAAAATACAGAAGCCTCAGTATGACATCAGTTTTCTTGCATGGGAATCTGAAATTGTTTTAGTGCTCGGCTCCTGTGGTTGAAGCTCAGTAAAGCTGTTGGGCTGGCAGCTTGCCATACAGAAGAGGACCAAGTAGTTCTGTTTGGTGTTAGGTCTTACATAGCTGCTGGTAGTTGCCTTTTCTGTGATGAGGTGGCAGACAAATGCAAAAACTGAGTGAAAATGGACAGGTTATAGAAGAAATACTTGGATGCTGCTGTTTCCAACTCAATATCTCTTGCTGGATGCTACATCTGCAGCTGCTGCAATGATGGTGTTTTCTGTAGCATTGTGTGAAGTCAAACTGACAGTAAAAGTAATGGAAGTGAACCTGGCAGTTGTTAGCCTAATGTAGGTGAGTGCTCCTGTAATCTGCTTGTTTGTCAGAGCTCTGAGGGCACTGACCTGCAGTTTTGGGAAAAAATTGTCAAAGTAACACAGCTGTGTTTTAGGGGTTTATACTAAGGAGTTCAGAAGTCCAGCCGTATCTGGAAACACTCTTGCTTTGCCATTATCAGCCTGGGACATAGAGCTGAGGCAGGAAAAACCTCTCTGTCAAACCATGGGCACTGCAGTACTGACCTGTGCACAGCTGGGGATGGGCACCTGCTGGCCCTGTGCTGGTGGGGCCATGCTTGGTTGTGCAACCAGGGAGGGGAACAGTTTCAGGAGTGGCCAAGGGAAACTTCTTATTTGGCTTCTAGCCTGTCCTCAGCTTTCTGTCCCCAGTAAGCTCTCCACAGGAGAGCGTTAATGGCTGCCCTATCTGAAGCTGGATGCTCCCTGGCTCAAGAGCACTGACAATGAGTGTTTCTAGCCAGAGCCAAAGTGGTTGTTGCATGGTTCAGACTGAATGGCACAATTAGCTGGGCAATACCATGGGCTGTTCCTACAGTAAAACCCACTGCAAGAAAGAAATTTCTTCTCTAACTGCTGAACTGCTTGAGATCCTAAATACAGCATCCTAAATACAGCTGTCTTGTGCAGGCTAACTCAGTCTCTAGATGAGTAGTAGCTGCCATGATCAGTTATTGTCATGAAGGCTAGAACCTCCAGACTGAATGTCTAGGTTATCAAAGGGAGGCAATATTTGGAAAAAAACAAACAAACAAACAAACAAACAACCCCCCCTTTTGTTTATGTTTGTAATGTTGAATAAAATGGTTTGGTTTCCAGGCACTGCTTGTTCTAATGTCATTGTTCAGAGCGGTTTTATTTACTTGGATCCCTTGAGAGATGGCCCAGGCAACAGGAATGTGAAAGTATGAGAGCACAGGAGCTTGGATGCAAACCAGCTTAACAGGGCTGTAGTGAATCCTCCCCTTATCATTCAGCTCAACCCTGGTTTCACATCTATTGTTAGTCCTGACTTCAGATCTAAGGAGCAAAAGACTAATATGTGGGTGAAAGCCCTTTCTTTAAAGGTGTAATTGTAACTTTGACTTTCATATTGCAGTCTTGCTGCTTTGGTCCAGGTTGGGTGACTTAACAGTCCCAGCTTTATAAACATAGCTACATGGACAGAGAAATATTTAATAACAATTTACTGTTAAAAGAAGTTTTGGTAAAAGGAAACCTAGCTTATACCGGAGGAGTCTTCCATTGCAAATGACAGCTTTTAGTAATGCCCCAGATTATACTTCCTAATTTAGTTTACAAGATCTGATTTAGTGTGAAACAAGAATGGGCTCTTGCCTGTTGTCCTGGTTTTGGCTGGGACAGAGTTAATTTTCTTCCTAGTAGCAGGCACAGTGCTGTGGTTTGGATTTAGGATGAGAAGAATGTTGATAACACGCTGATGTTTTAGTTGTTGCTAAGTACTGCTTATGCTAGTCAAGGACTTTTCAGCTTCCCATGCTCTGCCAGGTGCACAAGAAGCTGGGAGGGGGCACAGCCAGAATAGTTGATCCAAACTGACCAAAGGGCTATTCCATACCATATGATGTCATGCTCAGTATATAAACTGGGGGGGTTGGCTGGGGAGCAGCGATCACTGCTTGGGAGCTGTCTGGGTATCGTTCGGCAGGTGGTGAGCAATTGCATTGTGCATCACTTGCTTTGTATATTATTGTTGTTATCATTATTATATTGTTATTATTATCATTACTATTTTACTTTATTTCAATTATGAAACTGTTCTTATCTCAACCCAGGAGTGTTTCTCACTCTTACTCCTCCAATTCTCTCCCCCATCCCATCAAGGTAGGGGGAGTGAGCGAGCAGCTGCGTGGTGCTTAGTTGCTGGCTGGGGCTAAACCACGACACCTGTCAAACCAGTCTCTGATTTTGTAAGTTAACCTCACTTCTTGACTCATCTTTGCCCTACTGACTTGTGGCTCTATTTTCTTTCTTGTTTAGAAGCTTCATGTCCTTTCTATGAGATCTAGTTCACTCTTCACATTCAGGTCTTTGATTAAAATTCCTTATGAAACAGTGCAGGTAATACAGAATATAAGGGGTTTGCTGCTGTTAGTGTTCATATGGCCACTGCAGCAGCAAGGGAGTTTTCAGGATTCACAAGATTTAATTTACCTGGTCACTCATCTTCTAACTTGGGTCAGAGATGTCATCCTAATTCTCTAAAAGCACAATGAATGTGAAAGGGCTAAACCTCTGACAATACCTGACTCAGATAGTTTTAGTTATCTGCTGAGACACATATTTCGAAGAATGTGACTCCTTGTCTGGCATGATTGAAAACAGACCCTGAGCAAGCTCGTTAGGCTTCCTGTGTAAAACACTGATAACATAGACTCAGGACACCTGTGCCAAGATGAGCACTCAAGGAACTGGTTTCATAGCATTCCAAGGCCAAAGGACTGATGAGCTAATTCAATGACCATATATGGACAAAGGAGGCCCAAAAGTTCAACTAGCGGACAAGTGAAGAAGACTATTGGAGACCACCAGAGGACCCCCGAAAACCACCAAAGAGGGCGACTATGCATGCAGATTGGGCATTTGCATATGATAATGATCTCATGTTTATGCATATGAATTCTTAGAAATCCTATGAATATGTATAACTTGATAGTATAAAATCTCTGAAAGTTTGCCAAATCATGCTTTCATGGTGGAACGATCCCCAGTGCTGCCCAGCGCTGCAATAAAGAATGCCTGCTTAATAGTAACTTTGTTGCTATTGAGTTTTATTTCGGGAACTTTCTGAATACTCCATTTCCTCCTGCGGAGAGGTTTGGACTTTGAAGAATAGTATCCACGAATTTTTGTATCAGTTTTGGCGACCCAGATGGGACCATCTCTGTCCGGCTGCAGGACCCCTGAGTCGGAGACTCCCTTGGCCGGCCCCGGAGACTTCTCTGGAGGGACTCCCCGATTTGGCGGATCCGTGCGGGGGCAGACAAGGACCTCTGGTAAGAATAAGGCATTCTTTTTTTTTCTGTTTTTCTGTTTTGACCGGTCATTTGAAGCTACTCGTAAGTCACGGTTCGTGAGAACCCTGAAGGGTGGCATACAATTGCATATACGATTTGTATTAATCACCTGATTACTACGTTGCATGGTTGTATTGATCATTTGATTAGTACGGTCGTTTGTTTGTGCATTTGTATTTGATTTTGGTTTACATACACGTGTCATATAGTTATAAGTTTGGTGTACACATATTTGAAAATCTCTGATCATCCTATGTCGACATTTGTTATTGTATCTGTGATAGTAATTGTTAGTTGTGTGTGGTGTTCGTGCCCCAGTCTCTGTCCTTGTCCTTGTGTTGTATAAATTTTAGAATGGGGAACCAACAAGGCGGAGTTCTGAAAAAGAGCCCTTTGGGCTGCATTTTAGCTCACTGGAAAGACATTGGGGGGCCATCTGGAGGGAATGTGAATCGTAAAACCTTGATAAAATATTGTAATCAGTGGTGGCCTTTATATAAGTTAGATGGTAGCGAAAAATGGCCTTTTAACGGAACTTTAAGGTATAATACTTTGTTGCGACTTATGTTATTTCTACGACGAGAGATAAAATGGGATGAAGTGGTTTATGCAGATATGTTTTTCACTTTGCGAAATCACCCTGAATGGCAGAAAGAATGTGGAATTAATCTAGCGCCCCAGGACCCTATGGTTCTGGTGATAGAAGGAGAGAAAAATAGGCAGGGGAGAGAATTAAAGAGGTGTTGCTCGGCGTGTAGCATTGGACAGAGATGTTTAAAAGTTGGCTCGCAGAATGAAAGGCTGGAGGATTATTTGCCTCCACCAGAGAGAGAAGGTGATTGGGAGGGAGATGCTGGTGCTGTCGGGGGTGAAGAATCGGAGGCACGAGTCAGGGAAGAAACTAATATCGGATTTTCTCCCATCACTGCCAGAACTCGGAGTAAAGTGGGACCTATTATACAGGCTCCACTAAGGCAGGCAGTGGGAGGACTTGTTAGAATTAAAGTGCCTTTTACTTTAGCAGACTTGGACTGCTGGTGAATTAATTATCGGGATGACCCCGAAAAGGTTGCTAAAGGATTTGAATTGATTGTGAAAACTCAGGACCCTGATTGGGAGGATGTGGATGCAGTGTTGGATGCGGCATTTAGTAAATCGGAGAAGCAGATGATTGTGAGAGCAGCCAGAGCCCAGGTACAGACGCTGGTTCTGGCTGGAACTCTGCCGGGAACAGTGGATAATCATGTTCCAGTTACCAATCCTGGCTGGGACCCTAACCAAGCGGGAGCCAGGGATTTATTAGTGAGGTACAGGGAATTGATTGCATATGGAATAAAAATGCTGTCCCAAAATCAGTAAATTGGTCTAAATTGTACGAGATAAAACAAGATAAAAAGGAATCACCCACTGACTTCTTGAATCGGTTAGAAGCAGCAATGCAGAAATATACTTCTTTAGACCCTACCACCCAGGAGGGAAAGGGTCAGTTGATATTCCTGTTTTTGGGACAGTTGACGGATGATATCAGGAGAAAGTTACAGAAGGTGCAAGGAACAGATGCGAGAGATTTAGAGAAATTGCTGGAGACTGTTTGGTAAGTGTATCGGAACAGAGATAGTCAGAAAGAGAGAATAATGGGCAAAACAATTGCTAATGCTACAGTGGCTGCCTTGCGCACCACAGGGGGTCAGACACCACCCTCTTGGAACTCCTCAGGAAACAACAGTAAGGGAGGGGGAGCCATGAGAAGTGGAGTAAGTGCCCCACCCAAAGGAAATCAGCCCCTCTTAAGAAACCAGTGTGCTTATTGTAAACAAACAGGGCATTGGAAAAAGGATTGCCCAAGATTGGGCAAATTGGTGAAAGTTGCCAACATGGAAGAAAATTGACGGGGACCAGGGGAATCTTCCCTAGCAGAGCCCTTGGTAAGAGTACAGCTGGGGAAAGAGGAAAAACCTGTAGAATTTCTAGTAGATACAGGTGCCACGTTTTCAGTATTAAATCAAAATTTATTGCCCGTAAGTAGGCAAAATGTTAATATTGTGGGAGCAACTGGACAGGTCGAGAAGGCTTTCTTTTTGAAACCCTTAAAATTCAGAATTGGGAAGAGTGTAGAGATTCACAAATTTCTCTACCTGCCTGAAGCTCCTAGACCACTTTTGGGAAGAGACTTATTAGCTGAAACAAAATTTAACAGAAAAATTGTTTTTAAAATACCAGAAGAAAAGCACATTGAAATTCTAAGTCTGGCTGTCACTGAACCCCGAGTTAAAGAAGAAAAAAATCATACAAGAAATAAAAGACCAGGTATACCCAGGAGTATGGGCCTTGGGAATACCAGGAAAAGCTAAAAATGCAGAATTGATTGTTGTTAAATTCAAAGAGGGAGCACGACCTATTAAGGTAAAGCAATATCCCTTGAAATTAGAAGACAGGCAAGGAGTGAAAAGATACAAGACCTGCGGGCAATAAATAAGTAGTTGAAGATTTACACCCAGTAGTGGCAAACCCATACACTTTATTAACTAGTTTAAAAGAAACCTATGAATGGTTCACAGTATTAGATCTGAAAGATGCATTCTTTTGCCTCACCTTGGCCCCTGAAAGCCACGATTTATTTGCCTTTGAATGGGAAAACCCTGATTCAGGATGAAAAACCCAACTAACCTAGACAGTGTTACCTCAAGGATTTAAAAATAGCCCCACGATCTTTGGAAATCAATTAGCTAAGGAATTAGAGACCTGGGAAAGACCTCCAGGAAAAGGTATCCTTTTACAGTATGTGGATGACATTTTAATAGCCACTGAAAAGGATGAAGAATGTAAAGAATGGACTGTGAGTTTATTAAATTTTCTTGGACTAAGGGGTTATCGAGTCTCATTACAGAAAGCCCAGATCTTGAAAAAGGAAGTAATATACCTGGGATTCGTGATTTCTAAGGGACAGAGACAGCTCGGGAATGACTGAAAAGAAGCCATTTGCAGGACTCCAGAACCGACCACACGGTAAAAGAACTTCGAACTTTTCTGGGAATGACAGGTTGGTGCAGATTATGGATATATAACTATGGACTTTTGGTTAAACCTCTATATGAACTGCTGAAAAATAGCCAGATCTCATATTAAAGGGAAGGAGTGGCTTTGGGAATTTTGGCCCAGAGAGTGGGTCCTTATAAACGAGCTGTAGCGTACTTCTCCAAACAATTGGATGAAGTAAGCAAAGGATGGCCAGGATGCCTTCGGGCAGTGGCTGCCGTTGTCTTGATCATCCAGGAAGCCCGAAAATTCACATTGGGGCAGAAGATGATTGTGCATACTTCCCACACTGTAACCTCCATTTTAGAACAAAAAGGGGGACACTGGCTCTCGCCATCAAGATTCTTGAAATATCAAGCAGTTCTGATGCGAGTAGGCCTGACTTGAAGGAGGAGCCACTAGAAGAAGCTGACCGCACCTGGTATACCGATGGGAGCAGTTTTGTAAAGAATGGAGTTCGAATGGCAGGATATGCTGTGACCACCACAGACCAAGTGGTGGAAGCGAAGTCACTCCCTAAGGGCACATCTGCACAACGAGCTGAAATAATTGCTCTAGTAAGAGCATTAGAGCTTGCTGAAGGATTGCGAGTGAATATCTGGACAGATTCAAAATATGCCTTTGGTGTAGTTCATGCCCATGGGGCAATTTGGAAGGAGCGAGGACTTTTAACCGCTCAAGGAAAAGTCATAAAACATGCTGATATAATTTTGCGACTTTTAGATGCTGTACAACTTCCGTCAGCTGTAGCGATTATGCACTGCAAAGGACATCAGAGAGGTAACACTGACAGGGAAGTGGGAAATAAATTGGCTGATCATAAGGCAAGGCAAGCTGCGGAACAAGGTGAGATATTAAGTCTAATTCCTGAAAAATCTTTGCCACTACCTGAGGTAGTTGAATATGATGAAAAGGATCAGAAGTTAATTACTGATTTAAAGGCTGAAATTTGCCCATCAGGGTGGGCAGTGTTGAAAGATAACAGAATAATAGTTCCCTTTAGAACATTATGGAAATTGGTAAAAACAGAACATGACAAATCTTATTGGGGAACTGAAGCTTTGTATAATTCCCTCACCAAGCAAATAGTAGTCAGAAATCTGTTTCAAACTGTAAGAAGTATGGTTAATAGATGTGAAATATGCTTAAAGAATAATCCCAAGGTAGAGAATCGTGTAAAATTTGGAAGTATTGATAAAGGGAATGTTCCAGGTCAAAATTGGCAAATAGATTTTTCGGAGCTCCCTAGAAAAGGGGGGTATAGGTATCTATTAGTATTAACTGATACCTTTTCTGGGTGGCCTGAAGCTTTTCCTTGCAGAACAAATAAAGCCCGAGAAGTAAAGTGCCAGAAGTGATCTCCTCTGATAGGGGACCACACTTTGTGTCACAAGTAGTTCAACAAGTTAGTAGACTTTTAGAAATTAACTGGAAATTACATACAGCTTATCGCCCGCAAGCAAATGGGCAAGTAGAAAAGATGAATCCTTGAATCTCTTTAATAAAAGTATCTGACAAAATTTATGGATTGGACTGTTTGTACCCTACAAGTTATGTGGCAATTGGAACAAAAGAATAAGGTACAGTCCTACTTGATGAGTAATAATGAGTTTATGTGGAGAAAATTATTTGGACAATGGGTCCACCCCAAACACTGGGTAAAAGCATTTTCGCAATTTGTGCAGTGCTATGATAGATGGTGTGCAGAAAAATTAATATACTGTAATGTAACCAACCCTGAAATAATGTGTCTTCTCGAGTCAAGAGAGCCTAGAATATTGGTTACCAGAATTCCAAGGGAAATATATTGGGAATGATAATAAAACATATGATTTAGATCTTTGTGAAACCACCTCTGACGGCATTTTGTGTGGACAACAATCTCAATTATATGAACCCTGCTTGTTAGAACATTCTGTTAACAATTGTAAATGGACGATCCTGTCTCCTAATGTGTTTGAAATGTTTGTAGAAGTTAATGCTAGATATGTGTGATATGTGTGTTTAGTGACTAACAATCGATCAGTAGTTGAAGAATACAACGTGACCACCCCATTCATAGGATGCCTTAAGAATATAACCCATTTAACTTGGCATGGTCAAACGTATTCGGTTTTTTTGCATATACAGAAGAACAAGTAGCAATGTTTTGGCATTATGAAAGCCTCAAGAACATTTCAGAATCTGTACAAACTTGTTGGACTGTCTAGTCAAATTGAATCTGATACCGCCCATCACTGGTGGGATATCTTTTCAGGATACTCACCCTCTGCAGAGAAAACTTTGAATATTTTGGTTCACCCGCTTTTGATATTGTTAGTGTTTGTTATCATACTAACAGTCGTCAATTGCCTTTTGTGGTATAAGCTAAAGAAACTGGCCATAAGAGTTTGGGCTTTGCCTAAGGTAATGAAATATGAAAAATTTAGAAACTTTGTAAAGGAATTTACAAAGTTTAAAGAAAAGGGGGGAATGAAAGGGCTAAACCTCTGACAATACCTGACTCAGATAGTTTTAGTTATCTGCTGAGACAGATATTTCGAAGAATGTGACTCCTTGTCTGGCATGATTGAAAACCAGACCCTGAGCAAGCTCGTTAGGCTTCCTGTGTAAAACACTGATAACATAGACTCAGGACACCTGTGCCAAGATGAGCACTCAAGGAACTGGTTTCATAGCATTCCAAGGCCAAAGGACTGATGAGCTAATTCAATGACCATATATGGACAAAGGAGGCCCAAAGTTCAACCAGTGGACAAGTGAGGAGGACTATGGGAGACCACCGGAGGACCCCCGAAGACCACCAAAAAGGATGACTATGCATGTGGATTGGACATTTGCATATGCTAATGAGCCTCATGTTTATGTAGATGAATTCTCGGAAATCCTATATAATCTTTAGAAGTTTGCCAAATCGTTGGAGCACTCATGGTGGAATGATCCCCAGTGCTGCCCAGCGCTGCAATAAAGAATGCCTGCTTAATAGTAACTTTGTTGCTATTGAGTTTTATTTCGGGAACTTTCTGAATACTCCATTTCCTCCTACGGAGAGGTTTGGACTTTGAAGAATAGTATCCGTGAATTTTTGTATCAAATGTCAATAAATATTGTTATGGTGTTGCTGGGAAATGAAGCCAGAACTGGGACTAAATTGCCAGGCTAGTGCCCAGCTCCGACACAAGAAATTACTTTGGTCCTAAGTTATATCTGGAGCTGAAATAGCAGTGTTGGTTCTGCATTCCTTTTTACCTTGCCAAATAGTTGACAACGAAGTGTGGCTAGCTTTAATGCTGCTTTACAGGTTCTGAAGCTGGATGATATCAAGGTGCTTTAAACCTCATTGATGTGCAAAACAGGCTGCTAGTACTTACTGTTGACCTCTACTGAACGTGTTTTCTGGCACATGGTATTTAAAACTGCATGCACTAATTCAGGCTTAATGTGGAAGAGGAGAATCCATTAGATGAATTGTATAAATGCTTGATATGCTAGAAGCAGTAAAGGGCATTTTGTGGGATTAGATATTAACACTTAACCCAGTAGTAGTCTGTAGTTCCTGTTCTTGTTGGCTTTCTTGTATGTTAAATATATGGTGTAGTTAGCAACATGCTGGCAGGAGCCATTCATTAGGTGTGCAGGGATCTAGGTTTTGTCAGCTTGAGAAGAGTAGAAGAAATCAGTGTCAGACTGTAGAAGTGTCATATACAGCTAGGCTGGAATAAATACCAAATTTCTAGACAGCCGAAGCTATGAGGGAGTCCTGCTTGCATTAGTGCTCCGCACTGAGGGAGATGATATTAATATGTGTCAAGTCAAGTGCATGGCAAGACCTCCAGAAACAAAGTCACTGTAGTAGTTATTCATAATGACTGAATCAGGACTTAATTCAGCAGTTGGTAGAAACATTAGGTTTGTATTTTCAGTCAAATAACATGGTATCTAGTAAGACTTTATTTTTCTGGCATACATAGATTTCACTGTGGCTTTGCCCTATCCAAATAGAAGAAAAATGACAAAACTAAAGTGCAGTCATTAATGAGGATGCCAGGGAGCAAGGCAGTAAAATAGGAAACAAAGTGACCATGCTGGTAGCAATATTCTTAAAATATGTGTCATGGTGCAACTTAGAGGTTGAAGTTCCTGTGCAGTAGCTGTAAATGCCTATAAAGGGCTGAATCTTCTGCCAGGTTGGTCTGTTGAGTGTAACATCAGGGGAGTTTATTCTTTTTCTAGGAACTATAAGCATGACTAGTTATAAATTGGGGAAGGGGGGAATGGGTTGATGACTGTTGTCTCCACCTTCCTGGCTATTGGTACATTCAGTGGTGTCAGAGCCATGGCAAGCAGGTGGCTAAAATCAGGACACTGAAATAAGATTATTAATGTTCAGTTTAAGCTCAGCTAGAGGAGTGAAACACATGGTGAATGCAGTAACGGTTGGGTACTTGTAGACGGGGGACTGAGCTGCATCTTTAGTCCTCCCAAATTAGTTTGGCTGTAACTGAGCTAACAACAAGCTGCCCTAAAGCTCTGCCACTCTAGCACCTAGCAGTGCCTGGCTGAACTTACCAGAAATAAGCTCAGATAGCTGATTTGCCTTCCATCGGTGAAACTGTAGGAGAGGAACCTTTCTGTGAGCTACTGCTTTATTTAAAAAATGTTTATTGCCTAATTTGGTCTTTTTGTCTCAACATGTTTACAATTGGGCTTTTAGTGAAAAAACTGACCTGTAATTGTGGCTGTTGCTGCATCTTTGCAAGCAGTCTTGCAGCTTGTCTTAGAAATTTTTGGCTTGCTTAACCCACTCAGAAGCTCAAACAGCATTCAGCGAGAGCAGAGTGGGTTTACATAATTTCCCATGATTATCTTACAGAAGAGATGCAGAGTAATTCTCTAGGACCTGTTTGTAATGCCCTGGAAAAGCATTTGGTTTCATGTTTCAAATTCTGAATGATTTTGACATAGGTTTGTTTTTGGTTTTTTTGGTTTGTTTTTTTTTTTTTTTTTAAATCCCTGCCTGTAATGTGGGGTTTCCTAGTTTGGTGGCTTTTGGCTCTGAAATCAGGTTTGTAGAGAGGTTTTGCTTGCTTTATGCTCCAGTACAGCATTTCAATGTGCTAAATACAGGCTAGTTAGAAATGGCTTATCAACAAGTAATGTGACTCTGATTTGTCTAAACATGCAACTGGTTACAGGCAAGCTTGGGTCTCAGCAGCCTCCACGTGAGAAGAAAAGGTTTTTCTAATTTCTCTCCAGTTGCATTTTCTGGTGTCAGAGCTCAAGAGGCATCCTTCATGTGGCAAAACACCAGCTTTATTTAATTCCATGATGATTGTTATTGTAGGCAGGCAGATAACCCTTTTCTGTTAAAGAGTTGTGGCTGCAAAACAGGATTTAGAAGTTTGAAACAGTCTTCCAGGATCTATAGTTTCTGCATGAGTTTGCATTACATACAGAGACCATAACTGGTGCTCCAGGCTCAGCCTTTGCAGTGGTGGTCTTGAGATGAAACCCTCAGGGTTAGACAATTTGAGAGCAGAGGGTTTTTACTGAGAGGAATGAGACTTGTTCCCTCAGCTCCTTGACCACATATGTGGGATATAAATATGGTAATGCTGGTACACTACTGGTGGTATGCTTTTTTTTGGTCGCCTGGAAACTATACCTGTGTAGAAGACATATAAGTTCTGCCAAGAAATCTTGTAGCTAGCTCAATCCTGAGTTTTGTTGTCTCTTGCATTTTTAATCTCAGTCCTTGGGTTGTTTTATGCCTTAGATCTCACAAAACTGCACATAAGTACTGGAATGGGCTTTCCTGGGAAAACCCCAGTGGTCCGGAGGAATCTGCAGCTACACGATGCAAGCACTTGAGCTGAAGTGAATCTGCTCTGCACTGGGTAAATCTCTGCTCTGCTCCCAGTGCAGGGTGGCATGTTGTAGAGCCAGGCATGTCCTTGCTGCAGCAGCTGCTCTCTTCTGCGGTGGTGTGGTGACAAGAGACGTTTGTCTGCTCTTCTTGGAGCAATGCCATTCATGTAACTGCTGCTTAAACGACTCTAGCCCATGGTTTAAGTATCTCAAATCTTTTGGTTGTGAGCGTACCATGGCAAATGACTGCGAGGTGAGGACTCGGTGCTGATGTAACATCCCCACATACAGGCAGTATTACGAGAGGGCATGTGCAGAACGTAAAGCCACGTGAGCTGCTGAATTTGTTTCATAAAGGTGAACAGAAAACCTTCTTTTCCTGGCTACCTGGCATTCTGGCCTCATAAAATTTGGGTTACAAGGCAAAAGCATATGCCAATCTAGGTAAAACTGTAGCCAGGTACTTAATGTCTCAGTAATCCAATTTGTTTGGTTGCCTGCTTATGTTTCTGGGAATAATACTTCCCAGTAGCTTGTCCTGTTGAACAAGGTCAGTGCCCTGCATCCAAGAGGCACGGTTAGATGCTTAAGTGGAAGAGGGTGACCCAGGATTCTGCTCTTGCCCTATGTGACCTGCTTTTGGGGTCTCTTCTTGCATTCTCAGTTGCATGTGAGCCTGGCTGTGGTGCAGGTGCCAGGAGATGCTTCTCTGGAGATGCCACATCAGACTGGTGGGACTTTCTTGGTGGGTTGAGCAGTGCCAAGGCAAGGGTCTGTGCTCCACAGCGCAGAAAGCAGTGTGTGAGTCCCCCTTTCAGAGGGGAGTGTTTTTGGCACTTAAACAGTCCCGATTCAGCCCTCTCCTACTGGCTGGCTTTTCCGACTGCTGTGAATGGCAGGACAGCACAGAGGAGTTAATATCCAGTGCTGGGATCTCTGCGGTCTTCTCGCAACTGACTCTGCTCTGAGAGTCTTGCCCCACAGCTGGCTGCTGACCTCAGAGGCACTGGAAGGTAATGTTTGCTGTCACTGCCCATCAATATTTGGTTCATCAAGTTGCACTGATTTTATTAAACAGACACAGATGGCATTCAGACTAGGGAAATGCTTGTGGTGGCAAGAAATGTAGTATTAGGAACACAGGCAGGTGGACCAGTTTAACTCTCGCACAAAACCTTTGGATCTCAATTGAGCAAGTATTTAACAGTACCACCACCACCACCACCCCCCCCACACACACAGAAAGAGTAATTAAAAATCTTTGCACTGGCAAATGTAAAACAGGTCTCTTTACCTCAGCAAATGTTTTTAGCCTGCATCTGACCCAGCAAGACAGCAATGATATTTTGAGTTCTAGCTTTTCAAATCTATTTTACCCTGTTGAACAACAGTTGTTGGATAGTGCTGCTTGAATTAGGACTTGGTAAATGCCTTTTGGCTTGTTTTCTGAGCATTGCCAGCCCAGGTAAGGCCTGGTGTTTAGGTTTTTCTTGTTCAGTTAGTGTTTTGCTCATAAGAAATTGTGTAGAGCTATACTGTGGGCCCGTATGGGCACTGATACATCAAATGAACTATTTGATGGACTTAATAGAAATTTGTTTTTTCCAGGTTTTCACTGTAATGGTTGTTTGTATAATCTCTGTGTTCTGTTTCATAACTAAAATATTTTGCTTTTTTCCAGGCTCACATTAAATTTCCTATTGACTATCCATATTCACCACCTACTTTCAGATTCCTGACCAAAATGTGGCACCCCAACATTTATGAGGTAAGGTGTTTTTTAAACTAATTAATTTTTTTTTTCTCAGGCATGTGAGAAGGTTTTCTATGTCCTTAAACTTCTGGAAATATTGAAGGTACTAAATGTCTCTAGCCATAACTAAAGTGGTTAGTTGTTTGTGTTTAAATGTCAGCTTCATGGTTGCAGAGTAAAATCTAAATGTAGGAAATGCTGTTCCTGTAGGCAGGGATGGAGCCTTTTGCATACCTGCAAGTGCAGCAGGCAGCCCCAGCCAAAGCACCGTGCCATGAGCGTTGGCAATTTTAGGGGATTCTTGGATCAAGGCTGGTGTATAGGGTCTTGCCCTACTGTGATACTTAGGCAACTAGTATTTTTAGCAAGCTTTAACGCGTGCTGCAAAAAAAAGAACATGGTGCAGATCAGATGAACTAATATCGTGACCGGCAACTGTTAAGACTCCTTAATACACTCTGGTTAATCTGTTGTTATCTCAAACCCTTCGGGCCCCACGTTGGGCGCCAAAAAGGACTGTCGTGGTTTAGCCCCAGCCAGCAACTAAGCACCACACAGCCGCTCGCTCACTCCCCCTACCCCGATGGGATGGGGGAGAGAATTGGAGGAGTAAGAGTGAGAAACACTCCTGGGTTGAGATAAGAACAGTTTAATAATTGAAATAAAGTAAAATAGTAATGCTAATAGTAACAGTATAATAATAATAATATACAAAGCAAGTGATGCACAATGCAATTGCTCACCACCCGCTGATCGATACCCAGGCAGTTCCCGAGCAGCAATCGCTGCTCCCTGGCCAACCCCCCCCAGTTTATATACTGAGCATGACGTCATATGGTATGGAATAGCCCTTTGGTCAGTTTGGATCAACTATTCTGGCTGTGCCCCCTCCCAGTTTCTTGTGCGCCTGGCAGAGCATGGGAAGCTGAAAAAGTCCTTGACTAGCATAAGCAGTACTCAGCAACAACTAAAAACATCAGCATGTTATCAACATTCTTCTCCTACTAAATCCAAAACACAGCACTATGCCTGCTGCTAGGAAGAAAATTAACTCTATCCCAGCCAAAACCAGGACAGTACACCTTTCAAGTACATTTTTTAGTATATCCTACAAAATTGTGTGATAAGGCAAGAAATAGTGGGAAACAGTCTTCAGCAGCAGTCAGCCTATGATGAAGGCATTTGGACTTGGGGTGCTCTGACTGCAGAAAGAACTGGAGCTGGAGTCCAGCTTCAGGAGTCGTCATGCACAGCCTGGTCACCCTGGGACCAGAGTGAACAGATACCTTTGGGCTTAATGTCTGCTAGCCAATTTGAAGTGGCCCTTAGTTCAGTGCATGTATGGGTCATGTTCAGAGTGTAACACTGGGCTATCAAGTCCATGATTGGATCATGGTACAACTACATAGCAGATCCAGAAGGGGAATGATTTTATATAAATGCTTTTTAGAAAGCAGTACTCCCTGGCTTGAAAGCATTGTCTTCATGATGCTGAGCACAGGCTGCTTAGAGATTTAAGGTAAAGTCATCATGGACCAAAGCACTGGGGGAAGTGCTGCAATGAGGATATGTCTGGTGCATCTCAGCATGGCTTGGTGCTCTGCTGATGGACTAGCTCAGGGGCTGGCAGTGGCCCAGCTATGTTAATATGGCAATGCTCAGGCTAACCTCTGCTGTTGCTGGGCTATAGCATATGTTGCCCTGCATCTGGTGTGAATGGACTGTGTTGTGTTTCTTGCTGGGCTTTCATCTATCAAGTGACCTTTAAGGTTTATCCTGGAGCCTGGTTGAGTTGAGCTGTTGTTTTAGAGCTCATGGAAGCAGCAGCTTGAGACAGAGTTTAATAGTGCTGCTGCAAAGACTGTGAGAAGCAGCATTTAATTTCATACAATTGGTTCAAAATTACCAAATTTCATAGAGCTGTATTTGAAAGTTGAAGGCCTGTTTTGGCTCAAAACTTGACTTAACTTTTGGATATCTTAGCTATGTGTCAGCCTGCTAGGACTACTGGTTGAATAGTTTATGAGGAGCTAAAGGCCTTTCAAAAATGTTCCTGTTGGTGCAGCTCTGTCACCTTATCACAGGTCTTCCTATGAGAAGGCTTCCTTTGGGTCCACTTCAAAACAGGAATGTCACTTCTCTTCCTTGCTGCAAACAAACAATGGCTTCAGTTGATGCCTTGGGCTTGGAAGGCCCTTTTCTAACAAGTTGCTGCTGCTAAATGCCCAGCCTGAATGAGCATGCTTCAAATGTCATGGTGAAAACAGCACTGATGGCTTAGTAATAAATGGCCAAAAGCCAGTGCAAAACAGGATAGTAATCAGCTTTAATTACTGGATGCTTGGGAGGATTGCCCTAAGCCCAGGGACATCCTGAAATCAGTCATCTGACAGTATTCTGACTTGAGTTTTAGACTTGGCACTGAATCTGGCATGTAGCCAAGGATGATTCTCTTTAAGTCTCTATTTCAGTTACATGGGAGTTTGATCTATAAATAAAGACAACTTTGAGACCTGCAGATCCATACTGCAGATGTTGATTCTGAATCCAGAAATTCTCATGCAGGAGGTGAGTGGGAAATGGTTACCAGAACAGTATGTACAAAATGAGTCTTGGAAAGGATCTCTCCCAGTCCTGGTAGGAAAGATGAAAAATTGGCTCTAGAAACAACTGAAGGCAGGAGGAGAAACTAACCCAAAACTTGATGGGTGTATTTTGAGGTTGCTTTTCAAATACTCCAGCTCTCAGCTTTGTACTTTGTGTTTGTAGCAGTATTTGTTGGAGCTGAGGGAATCTGAAGCAGCTTGTAGGCTGTTTTGGAAACAACATTTAAGCAATGAAGATGAGGCACTGGGATTAACTCCAAATGAAACTGAGAATAAATCAGCAAAGGGTTTGAGGTTTTGTCAGGAGGAGGGGGGGTAAAAAAAAAAACAAAAACACCTTTCAGTTTAAGGAAGATGAAAGAAAGTAGCAGTTTACAGAATCTGCTGGTGGGACCAGATGGAGAGGTTGGGGCTGACGTTGCAGTTCTGAGCAATGAGACTTGAGTAACTTGTGTGTTTTCCCCATCTCCAGTTTACTTGGGTCATCTAGTTGAATTTTGGTAAAACTGCATTCAAGACTTGTTTTTTATTTTTATGACAAGTTCTCAGTCTTAATAGAAGTATGGGCTATTTCCCATTGGCAGATGAATATCCCATCCCTATAAACAGGATGTTTATATCTTTCAAAAATGTACGTAGGGAAAGGCTCTCCCATTGACTACACTGATCCCTAAAACCTTGTGCTAATCTCATCAGGCCCCATGACACCTTTACCCCTTCCAGACTCTGTAATGCAGTGCTGCTCTGCTTGAATTCCCAAACATGTAACATTGATTGTTGCAAGAGGAGAAACTTCTCACATTCTTGCTTCCCTCTATATTTTCATACTGCCAAATACCTACTTGTCCACATGCTGCTTACCTGATCCCATGAGGAACTTCCCCTGAGTGCAGTGATGGCTTCTCCTGGCCACCAGCACTGCATTCTCCCAGGAGATGGTTAAAGGAGATACTGGGTAAACTCATGGAAATTATGAATAAAACTGGAATAGACTGTGAACATAATCTAACATTAGTAAGGTTAACTTCACCTTAAAATTATATTAAAAAACATTTTCTAGATTGCACAAGCCTGTTGGAGTCCTAAAAAGGAAACTGCCTTGTTATGGCAAACTGTTCCAGCAACATAAGTGGGTGCTTGGGTATTCAGCAGCTCCAGGTGCTACATTGCTGTTTTTTTGTTGTGTTCTTGACAAAAAAAGCTCCTTCAAAATGATGAGGGCTTGCTAAATTAGCATACCTGGCAGGGTTAGTGAGCAGCTGAAATCTGGATACTGATCACAAGCCTCCAATGTTGAAGTACAATCTCATTTGGCTATAAAACAAATGTCATTGTTAATCAAGGAGAGTTGAAATGTTTGGGAGGCCTTTCAGGTGAGCTGTTGCTATCTGTAGCTGTGATCGCTGGCTCAGGCTCAAAGGCACAGATGCTGTTGCTGTGAGCAGTGCTACTTTGTGCTTTGGCTCCTGTGCATTGAGCAGTGTTGGAGGGTCCTCAGGATGTAGCTGAGACCAGGTGTGTGGGGAACTGGCAGCCTGTGGTCTTGAACAGAACTGATCTGCAGCTTCTCTCTTGTTCCTATCATCAACCTGTACCTTGGATCGGATCAGGGTGACAAGAGACAGTGTGAGTGCTGCCTGTCAGCTGAGGCAGTGCCACCTGAAAGTGTGGGGCTGCCTCTGGCAACTTCTAAGTCATCCCAGCAGCTGGCTGCAAGAGGCAGCAAGCCAGCAGGGCCTGGAGAGGCCAACATATGCTGGCCAGCCTCAGGCCCCATCTGCACCTTCACCCCATCCTGCAGTAAGGCATTGGGACCCCATGAGCCTCTGGAGTTAACCTCAGTGGAGAATATCAGCTGTGGTGAATACTGCTACAGCACTCCTACAAAGTAATTGTGTCAGAGTGCTGTTGCTGATGGAGAATTGGTTTTACAGGCTTCTTAAAGTGTTTATAAATGGTAGGCATTATGGAGCTTTAAATCTATATTCAGGCTATAACACTGAGTAGAACACAGACTGAGGATTACGTGGCTGTATGGTTTCCATATGCTGCCAAAATATTTTTCCTTTTGCATACTGGAAGGGATTTTCAGTGAAACCTTCAGAGAGCATCTCCTGCTTTTTCACCTGATATTTCAAACAGCTGTGTCCTAGGGGAGCAGTGTAAGCCTGCCCTGCACCATCTGTTCAACCTCCTTGTGTCCCAGGAGAAGCATTGTTTTGATACCTGAGCTAGTAGAGTGCTAAACCCTTCAATTCAAAAATTCCTGTAGCTAACTCAGCTACCACTGGGAACAAAATTTTTTAACCCTACTTTGGGTCTCCTGTGACTAAAGCTCATTTCTGTCACTGTGACAATACTTGCTATCTGGAAACCAATTTAGTTTTATATGACTTGACTTCTATTTTTGCTTGCTCTGCTATATTCTTTAAACCTCTTGACTTGAGATTGTTTTGTACCAATTTGCAGACTAATCCTGTTTAGCAAGGCAGACTTTTGAACATATAAATATAGTAGACCAGGAAGAATTGAGAAATGCTTCCAGTTCTTGCATGTATTTTTACTGGCACTTGGGGCATCTGTATCAACAAGGTTAAACTGCTCAGAACATAGCCAGAGTGTTGGAGTTGAGTCATCAGACCTCTGCCTCAAGCCAGGCTATTCTCAACTTTTGCTTCTGTCTTGCAGAATGGAGATGTATGTATTTCAATTCTTCACCCACCTGTAGATGACCCACAAAGTGGAGAGCTGCCATCCGAGAGGTGGAACCCTACCCAAAATGTCAGGTAACAGTGTGAATCCGTGATGTACAGTGGTGACCTCAAAGGTCTGTTGTGTCTCTCCAAGACCAAGGCCTGTGTTGGGAAAAGTTTGGAAGGGAATTTAAGACTTTGGGGGCTTTGGGTCTTGAATTGGGTGGGAACCAGACTTATCAAGCTGTCTGAAGTGCCGTGTGTCCTGATGCTGGGCTAACAATGTGGAAACTTGTCCTGTTCACAGGGTTTCATGCTCTTAAAGCAAATTATCTCAAATGCTCTAGCCTTTCCTAGTCCCTGTTATCCTACACTTAGGTTTTTCAAACTCCTCCAAGATACCACTAGTGGAAAAGAACATTTTTGAGTATTTGGGCCCAGAAGGAGTAAATTTGTGCATAATCCTACCTACTGTTTGCCTTCTAGTTTTGTCTGTCTCCTGTTCTGCAGCATGGTATCTTGAGCAGTTAGCCAGGTAGTTTTCTTCCTGCCAAAAAACTGAAGGATCACTAAGTACCAGAGGCATTCAAGGTTAACCTGTCTATTTTTTTGAAACACCAGCTGAATTTCATTCTCATTACAAGACACTGCCAATAAAGAACTGATAAAACTCATATCAAGTAGCAGCTCACTGACCTGTGCAGCTGGAGTAGTAAGTGACATAGTGGAAAAACCCTGAAGTAAGGTACTTCCTGTTCTAACTTTTTAATCTGATTTACTATCCAAATAAGGTTAAAATAATTGCCTCTAGATTTTTAGTTTATCATATGAGAATTATGCTTGCTTTCAGAGTGATTTATTAGATGTTGGTTCCCCAACTTTGAAATCTGTTATTGGTAAATCCAGCTAGGGATCTCGTACACCTGAGGGAGTGCAGTGATTTGAAAAAGGTTGTCTGATAGTTTGACTCAGCTTTCATCTAACTTGGTTTCATGAAATTAATTTGAAAAGAACCTTTGTCAAAGCAAAGATCTAGCAAGGGGGTTTTATTGGATTCTTGACCCTTTGAATAGGATTGTAACATATATACTCTGCGAAGTGCTGAACTAGAGCTAACGTGGCAGGAGACTAGGAATTGTAGCAGTCAGCAAACTATAACAACTGATGTTCCTCCTGGAGCATGCTACTTCACACAGCTAAGACACGCCATTTCTCTTGAGCCTTTTTAACCTTGAAGTCATGAAGGGTTGGGAATCTGACCTCCAGAGCTTGAGGTAAATGTTATCCAATCCATCTGTACCAAGTACAAGTGATTATGAAGCAACCTCTCAAAGTTCTAGTTCAGATTTTTAAAAAATGAAAAAAGCTTAAATACTATTAAGGTACGTATTGCTAAGCTATGGTCACCTGCCCCTCTGCTCACATGGCTATTAAACTTTTTTCATACATCTGATATGGTTAGGACTAGGTGACAAGCTTCAACTCATAGTTAGGAAACAGCTTTGGGCATTAATTATTGCACACACATTTTGAGTATTTTATTATATACAACCCTAAAGATTGACATGAAACTTCTCATGGTGCTAGTTCTCTGATTTCTGCTCTTCCTTACCATGGTGCAGTTTTTGGTGCTTATTCTCTTGGAATGTGTTGGGCTTAAGGGTGACATTTGGGGAAAAAACATTCCTCAGCTGTATCAGCAAGCAGAAATAAAACTTGTCCTTAACTCTTAGCCTGCTGCCAGCATCACCTGTTGGGCTAAGCGCCAATAGAAACATGTCCTTCTGGGGTCCCATCTGGCTTTGCAAGGCTCCAGAGTGTCAGACAAGAGGCAGCAGGGCTGAAGGTGTGGGAGGGGAAGCATGCTTGTTGTAATGAGCTGCATGCTGTAACCTAGGGCTTCTCGTCAGCTGCTGAATTGTATATCCTGCTGAGTATTGACTGTTTGCTACAGATGACTGTGGTTGAAGTGTCTGGAGGGGGGGAATGTCATTCTTCAACTTTGAGAGCACCTGTGTTTCTACCTCTAACAGTGTCAAGCATGCTCATTAAGTTTTTTTTTTTAAACACAGTCAATATGGACTTTCCCATCACTCAGAGCTAGATGAGACATAAGTAAATACGGTAAACGTCCAGCAAGATGTGAAAGAATGCAGCTGTGATCTGTGTGGCAGAGAATACTGCTTTTCTTGTGTCCCATAAAGCCAAGGAAGTGGTGGCAGGGCTTAGGGGTTGAGGCTCTTTGATCATTTTAGTTGCCCTTCTCCATATCTCCCCTGGCTTCACTCTGTCCTTTGAGGTGCACAGGCCAGAACTGAGCACAAATTCAAGATGTTGGTATATCTGTATCTTGTGAAGATAGGTGATGCCCTGTCTTACTATTGCTTTGTTTCCTGAGGATGTCCATTTTTGTTGGCTTTTTTGGCTGCTTTATTGCATTGAGCTGGTTGCAGGAACTGTCCAGATCTGTACATTACTGTCAGTACAGCCTAAGACAAAACATCTTACTTTGTACTGGAGAATAAAAATGTGCTAGGACAAATCTATATGTACCTCTGAAGGTGGCTCTGAAAAGCTACAGTGTAGATAGTAGCTGGAACAAAAGAAAAAAAAAAGATCCTTTTCAACAAGGTATATGACAAGATGTGCTGGTTAGGAGCCCCAGCCACTCTACATAATGTCTGTTTTGGTTTAGATTAAATTCATCCATGTCTGAGCCTTCTGATATGTGGAGAGAAAAAGGCACTTAACAGGTCTGATTCCTTGAGCCTCTACTGGCTTCTCTCCTCTGCTGATAAAGGGATGTAGAGGGACTCACACTGAAGACAACAGCATCATAAACACTTAAAGTGGCATGGCAGCTGATGAGCACACTGTTCCCCAGAATGGGGTGGGGGGATGTAAGAAAGCAGAAGGCGGGCTTGAAATCCCCACTCTTCATGCAAACAACTTGCATGAAACAACATGCTAGAACAACCTCACCTGAGGGAGAAACAGATCCATGACGGTACTGGAGAGGGTCATAGAATCATAGAATGCTTTGGGTTGGAAGGGACCTTTAGAGGTCATCTAGCCCAACCCCCCTGCAGTGAGCAGGGACAGCTTTAACCAGAGCAGGGTGCTCAGAGCCCCGTCCAACCTGGCCTGGGATGTTGCCAGGGATGGGGCCTCCACTACCTCTCTGGGCAACCTGTTCCAGTGCTTCACCACCCTCATTGTAAAAACTTTCTTTCTTATGTCTAGTCTAAATCTATTCTTCTTTAGTTTAAATCTATTATTCCTTGTCCTGTCACAACAGGCCTTGCTAAAAAGATTGCCCCCATCCTTCCTATAGGCCCCCTTTAAGTACTGGAAGGTCACAATAAGGTTTCCTCACAGCCTTCTCTTCTCCAGGCCAAACAACCCCAACTCCCTCAGCCTGTCCTCGTAGGAGAGGTGCTCCAGCCCTCGGATCATTTTTGTGGCCCTCCTCTGGACCCGCTCCAGCAGGTCCATGTCCTTCTTGTGCTGAGGGCTCCAGGGCCGGACGCAGTACTCCAGATGAGGTCTCACCAGAGCAGAGAGGCAGAATCACCTCCCTCGACCTGCTGACCACGCTTCTTTTGATGCAGCCCAGGATTCGGTTGGCCTTCTGGGCTGCAAGTGCACATTGTTGGCTCATGTCCAGCTTTTCATCTACCAGTACCCCCAAGTCCTTCTCCGCAGGGCTGCTCTCAATCCATTCATCCCCCAGCCTGTATTGATACCGGGGGTTGCCCCATCCCAGGTGCAGGACCTTGCATTTGGCCTTGTTGAACCTCATGAGGTTCACACAGGCCCACCTCTACAGCTTGTCCAGGGCCCTTTGGATGACATCTCATCCTTCTGGTGTGTCAGCTGCACCACTCAGCTTGGTGTCGTCTGCAAACTTGCTGAGGGTGCACTCGATCCCACTGTCTATGTCATTGATGAAGATGTTAAATAGCACCAGTCCCAGTATAGACCCCTGAGGGACTCCACTTGTCACTGGTCTCCATGTGGACATTGAGCCATTGGCCACGACCCTCTGGATGCGACCATCCAGCCAATTCCTTATCCACCGAACAGTCCACCCATCAAACCCATATCTCCCCAATTTAGAGAGAAGGATGTTGTGGGGGACTGTGTCGAACACATTACAGAAGTCCAAATAGATGACATCCATTGCTTTTCCCTTGTCCACTGATGCAGTCACTCCTTCATAGAAAGCCACTAGGTTGGTCAGGCAGGACTTGCCCTTGGTGAATCCGTGCTGGCTGTCTCGAATCACCTCCCTGTCCTCCATGTGCTTGAGCATATCTTCTAGGAGGATCTGTTCCATGATCTTCCCAGGCACAGAGGTGAGGCTTGACAGGTCGGTAGTTCGCAGGGTCCTCCTTTCTTCCCTTTTTAAAAATGGGCACAACATTCCCCTTCTTCCAGTCCCCAGGGACTTCACCTGACTGCCATGACTTTTCAAATATCATGGAGAGTGGCTTGGCAACTACATCAGCCAATTCCCTCAGGACTCTGGGGTGCATCTCATCTGGTCCCATAGACTTATGTACATTGAGGTTCTTCAGGTGGTCTCGAACCTGATCTTCCCTTACAGTGGGAGGGGCTTTACCCCCTGGTCCCCATCTTTTGGTCCACTGATTTTGGAGGGGTGAGGAGAGAGGTTGCCAGTGAAGACCGAGGCAAAGAAGTTGTTGAGTACCTCAGCCTTCTCCTCGTCTGTTGATACAAGTTCGCCGTTCTTGTTCATCAGAGGGGGTACGCTTTCTTTAACCTTCCTTTTCTGGTTGACATACCTGTAGAAGCCCTTCTTGTTATTCTTTACGTCCCTTGCCAAATTCAGCTCCATCCTCGCCTTGGCCTTCCTGACCCCCTCCCTACACAACTGGGCAGCTTCCCTGTACTCTTCCCAGGACACCTGTCCCTGCTTCCACTGCCTGTGCAGTTCCCTCTTGCTCTTTAGTTTGACCAGCAGGTCTCGACTCAGCCATGCTGGTCTCTTCCCTTCCTTGCCTGATTTCTTACACTTGGGGACTGAGAGCTCTTGTGCTCTATGGAAGGTGTCCTTAAAGATCTGCCAACTCTGTTCCATTCCCCTGTCCCTGAGGACCGTTTCCCAGGGGGTCCTTCTGACTAACTCCTTGAAGAGCTGGAAGTTTGCTTTTCCTGACTGCACTCCTCGCTTTTCCCATGTCCCTCAGGAGCGTGAACTCCACCAACGCGTGATCACTGCAGCCCAAGCTGCCTCCATTCTTGACATCACCGATGAGCTCACTTGTATTGGTGACCATCAGATCCAGTATTGCATCCCCTCGGGTAGGGGTGTCTGTTACCTGGCTTAGGAAGTTATCCTCAATGCATTCTAGAGTCAGTCTGTATCCAGTCTGGTGCAGTTCATATTTGATGCTGAAGATGTTTAATGACGTGTGACTGAAAACTTTTTTGTGGTTTTGGTTCTGTCAGATCCCATGTGCTGGGATCCCTTCCTGTTACCATACCTTGTTCACCTTGCTTACCCACAGCAGCAGGGTTTGAGTCAGAGGAGACTGTCCAGCTCTTAAGGTATCAGCAGTGATGGAGCTGATCTAATGTGCTTTTCAGGAATGAAGAGTGCAGAGAGCCTCACCTCTAATAGACAGTTGCCTTGGTGTATTTAAGTAGCTTTGCAGTGACTTTGGAGTCTGGGGCACTGTGGTGCAAACTGGCTTCTCCTCACTTTGTTGATGGAAGTGTGAGCAGATGCTAAATCCAGACGTGAATTCTTGTCCTCAGCCTTCCCTAGACTTTGCTCACCAGTAAAACTGCTGCAATGATGCTGGAGCTGACATGCTGGCTATACAGCCTGTTTGCTGAGAACCAAAGGCTTTTAAATGAATTCTTGAGATGAAGTAGAAGATGGTGTCTCTTCTGCCCATCATTCCAGTCTGACCAGACAGTTTTTTCCAGAGCTGCTGTTCTTTTTCCTACTGAATTATATCATTTGGAAAGTAAATTGTATAAGACTCCTGATAGCTGTGCTGAACAGTCTGGCTGGACACAAGTGTTTAGTTTCATAAACCTTTCAAGAAACTTGGCATCCAAATGACTAAGCACTTCCTGGAATTGTATCCCAGATATGTGATCTGGTAATGTGCTCAGTGCATGCTGCTCTGAATGTGCCCCTAAATCAATGCAAGTACAGTTGGGGCTGTAGTCTCCTTTATTAAAGTTCTGCAAAGCAGTTGCGATGTACTGCTGTATTTCAAGACTTATTCCTTGTCTCTTGTTCTTCCCTTCCATTTAAATAATTGTAGGAAGTGCAGTAGAAGGATCTGGGTGAGGGAGGTGGTGTTTGCCCCTGGTAAATGCCAGCAGAGCAGGGCAGGCAGCAGCTCTGTGCTGCTGCTAGAAATCCAGGAAGGCTGGCTGTCTGCTGGGGGTTATGTGAGTGGCTCATGCTGGATTTGCTGAGTACTAGCAGCCAAATCCTGCTGGGCCCTTGGCCGCTTGCCTGGGTATTGAAAAACATCTGCGCTGTCTTCCCCTTGCTGTACTTGAATGCTGCTACAGCAGCCTTAGTGACACATGGGCTGAGGAGGGGAGAGACCCAGCCACAGCTCCAATCTCTTAATATGCTGTGGGACAGGGAAGGCAGTGCAGCCTCATCTGATGGCCTTGGGTTGTAGTGGTCCTCCCTACACAGGGTAGGTAAAGAGCCTGGCTTTCTGCTGGGAGGCCGAATGTCATGAGGAACAGGCTCACTACGCAGGTTTCCAACCCTGCACCATCCATGGGTGGTGTGGACAAGCTGAATTCTGGTCTAATGCAAGCTTTGCCTGATGCTCCATCACAAGCACATGCACAGATGTGATAGTCTTTCAGATTAGGTCCTTGAGGTTTGTATTGTGTCACCTTCCTATGCTGATGGCCAGGGTCTGAAGTTCATAAATATCTGCTCTCACTTCAACTATTATCCTTAGCTATCCTTAGTTATCCTTAATTTAGGTTTTGGCTTTAAACAAGTTTCTGATGCATCACCTAAAGAAGGCGTTGGCATCCAGAATCCATGAATGCGTTAGCTCTGACTCTGCTGTTGTGGTTACCTTTTTCAGGACTATCTTACTGAGTGTAATCTCTTTGCTTAATGAGCCCAACACATTCTCTCCTGCCAATGTGGATGCATCAGTCATGTTCAGGAAATGGAGGGACAGTAAAGGAAAAGACAAGGAGTATGCTGAAATCATAAGGTAAGCTTTGCCATGTGTGATGCTGTGCTCCCGGCCTCCTGCTTTGAATCCTATGAAACAGGTTGCTTGCAGAATTTGCTGAAACCAGCTTCTTGCTGTGGTTGCTCCTCTGGAAATGAATTTTACAGTCTTATTCCAAATCCATGTTTCTGGTCCCTCTAGGACTTTCAGCACACAGAAGTGGTGCAAACTTCTGGAGCAGGAGGACCAGGCTGATCTGTCTTTGAATTGTTCTTTTTCAGACTAATCTGGCATGATGCTCTGTAAAACCTATTGGCTGCTAGTAAATCCCAGTCAAAGTCCCTGCTTGCCTTTGAGCCCTGCCTGCATTGCTTGGGATGTGATTCAAACTGACTGGATCCTACTAATTCTGTGCTTAATGCACTCATGAATCATAATCTTGTCCCTCCAATTCAATGGAATATCTGTAGGATTTGGCAAGTGCTTGCAAAGCTGGGTTTGATTAGCTGGAAGCACTTGTTTGGTCTTGACTGTCCTTTGCTGAGAAGTTCATGGTTTATCAGGTGCTGTAGGGAGATGATGTAAACTTGAGCCAGGGTTGCTGTGGAGTGGCAGATTGGCAGCCTATACTGCAGCGGGACCACCATCATGCTTGCGTGGGGCAAGACCACATCTGCATTGACTCTGCTAGCTGGGTGTGCAGGGTATACCCCTGGTTGGAGCTACGCAGGGCAGGCAGTCGCTGGCCTGAGCAGTGCGAAGAGCCTTGCTGGGAGGTTATCTTAGTCCCCTCCAGCTCCATTGGCTTCAGTGGAGCTGGATGTACTCATAAACAGAGCAAGCAGGTGGGGGTGAGGGGACAGGCTGCCATCTGCTCCTCTCCCTGCTGGGAGGCAGCACGGACCAGCAACAGTTCACAGGCTGAGTGCTGCCAGGAGGCAGCAGCCAGAGCCTGTCCGGGGGTGATGGGAAACACTGGTCTCCTGCCAGCTCCAGGCAGCGCCGGGGTTACGGCTGCATCTTGGGGTGCAGCCATGTGCTCAGACTGCTCTTACCCTCCAGTGAGAGTTCAGAGCTGCCAAATGCTTGTGGAAATTGCAGTTTTGAGCATGCTGGGGTAATCAGTGGTGGAGGGTGGCTGTGGATGGCATCTCTGAACCCACCTTAAGTCATCTTAGGAAATCCCTGAACATCCCTTCTGTAACAAATGTAGTGAAAGCTCTGGCAGGTCTCTAATGCGGAGTCCTGTAGAATAACTGATTTCATATGTTGCTGAGAGCGTGCATGCTGCAAACAGCCTTGGAGTGCTCCCAAGCCCGGGGCTGCAGGAATTAAATCTGTTTCTGGTGCTGCTTGTGGTGCTTCAGCCAAACATCAGCTCTGGC
Organism: Pelecanus crispus; assembly: GCF_030463565.1. NCBI lineage: Eukaryota > Metazoa > Chordata > Aves > Pelecaniformes > Pelecanidae > Pelecanus > Pelecanus crispus. The sequence goes on along the minus strand of NC_134675.1, from coordinate 21,660,696 downwards.
TCTGAGCTGTCAGAAGGGCTGGGCTGGGGCCGGCCGGGCCGGGGGGAGCTGAGCTGCGCTGCTCACGGCACATGGCCCGGCTCACGCTGCTGTGTCCTCCTCCCTGCAGGAAACAGGTTTTGGCTACCAAAGCCGAGGCAGAGAAGGATGGCGTGAAGGTCCCCACTACGCTGGCAGAGTATTGCATCAAAACTAAAGTGCCTTCCAATGACAACAGTTCAGATTTGCTTTATGACGACTTGTACGATGACGACATTGATGACGAAGACGAGGAGGAGGAGGATGCCGACTGTTACGATGACGATGATTCTGGCAACGAGGAGTCGTGACCTGCTCCCTCTATGCCCCTGTACTGCCCTGCCGACTCAGGCCAGAAGGGAGCAGCGGTAACCTAGCAGCAGTCCAGCAAAAAAGTGTGTGTGTGTGTGGGGGTCAAAAAAACTGTCTCCTGCTGTCTCCTGTTGTATGGATCTGTTTGCTCCTTTTTTACGGACTTCTTAGAGACCCTCCATGGAATGTCTGAATTCTTGCATTCTTAACCCTTTCATCACTGTATTATGATTTCTTTTTAAAAAAGAAACTCCCCTTTTCACTTCTCTACAAAATGCTCACAGTGAAACAGGTTTGCTTGTGTTTAGATTCTTGAATTAAACACGGTCTTGCATTGAGATGTTTAATGTATTTAAAGCTGGAACAAACCCATTGGAAGCTGGGTTTTTGGGAGCTCAAGTGCTGCATTTACTGGGAAGAAAAAAAAAAATCCACACAAAGCAAATTGCCAGGGTTTAGCTGCTCCATTTACAATAATAGCGTGTATACATGCGTTTAGCCTTGTGGTGGTGGCTTTTCCTTTGAGGTGTGGGGCGGAGAGTGTAAAGCTACTGTGTGTTGAGCTTGATGGGATGTCACTGAAAGGTACAGTATTCCTTTTCAGCCTGCTCAAGTTAGGAAATAGCTGGCCCCTGGAGCCCCAGAGGGCACAATCAGCTTTGTCTCTGAAAAAGGCTTGTGATATGAACCCTAAAAAAAACCACTTAACACTTCACGTCTGTACAACTGAGCCCTGGGTTGCTTGCTTTTTTTTTTTTTTTTTTTTTTTTTTTCTCCCCAGACTAGGTTGGGGTTGAAAAAGTTCAGTTTAGCTGTGCTGCTGAGATCTGCTGCCACCTGCCACTCTCCAGAGGGAGGAAAACATGTGCATCCTGCTGCCCAGTGGGCCAGCATTCATCCTGAACTTGTTTTTTGTCAGTGGGAGAGACTGATAGCCTCCTGCCCCAGTGCTTGCTAGCAGCCCTTGCTTTCTGCAGCCCAAATCCAGTGATGGCCTGAGCCTTCTTTCTGTTGCTTATATAGGTCATATGTTGGTAAATGCAGCCCTGATGCAGCTTTGTGGGGCTGGCAGAAGTCAAAGCTGCCTTTGGTGCCTGCCTGGGGTGGCCAGGCTGTCCCTGTGCCCGCAGTGGCTGCTGCAGCTGGGGCGCAGGGCAGAGGGGATGCCTGTGTGCTGGGCTCTCCCCTGCCCGGCTGGCTGGGGCATGGGTGAGTGTGTCCAGCCCCACAGGAGAGGGCACACAGTGCTGTCAGGCTGGAAGAGAAGGCAGGGGCAGGGTTTGACAGGCTATTGAGCAGCATGCTTCAGCTGGCGCACTGAGCGCAGCCTCCTGCATGTTTTTGGGAGCTCTTGGCAGAGCTTAGGGCCCTCCCTCGTGGGCAGGGAGGATCCTGCATGCTTGTCTCTGCAGAACCCTCTTCCTCGGTCCTTCAGCACCCTCACCCTGTTGCAGCGTGCTCTTCTTGTTCGGCTGTGGTGCAGTGGCCTGCGTTCACCTTTCACATGATCCCTTGATCAGCAGCCAGCCCTGCCCTCCTGCGCTGAGCCCTGGCACCTCCGGCAGCAGATCTGAGGTGCTGGCCCTGCTTGGGCGAGACCCTCCATCCCCACAGGTACAGAGAGTTACCCTGATCAGAGCTGTGGGCTTGGGCATTTCTTTATGCCTCCCTTTCGTATATCTCAGGGTTTTCAGTGGTACGTCACCAGCTGTGGTGCTTTGGTGGGAGTAAACTTTGTTCTGCAATCAGCTTGGGGGCTGTGTCTTGGGGCAAGGAGGCTGGATGAGAGTGAGCAAGCTCAGTGTGCTGCCCAGAGGGAGAGGAGGGGAAAGCAGCCCTTGGGGAGGGGAGGAAGGCTGGTGGGGCTCTGTTTGAAGTGAGCAAGGCAGATGTGTTTTCAGAATGGTGCTTGGCTGGGACTTGCTGCAGCAGGGACAGTCCCTGCTCCTCTGCCCCAGGGTGCACTGGTGGTGCATCCCTCTGTCCCCTGTGGAGCAAAGGCAGCCCTGGTGCATGTTACCTGGGGAGGCAGCTGGACCACTCCTGAACTGCTTCAGCTCATCCTTCCAGCAAGGCCTGACTCAGGCCCTGGTGCTTTTTGGAGCTGGCAGTGGGACTCCCCTGCATCTAGTGATAGTGTGGGGCACCCCCCCAGCTTCACTTGCAGCACCAGTGTTGGCAAATGGGCACCTGGCACTCCTGGCTGCAGGACTGGTCTTGGGGTTGCACCAGGACAGGGACACCAACCTCCAACTTTTGGGGGACTCTTACGGAGTGAAGGAGCAGAGTATGGCAATGCTGGCTGTGCTGATGGCTTGGTTTGAAATGATACTGCATCTTTCAGGATTTCCCTTTTGACAGTCTTCACTGTATACTCTCCAGTGACTTGTATTTTCAAGCTTGGTGTTGTAAGATGCTTTATCATGACTCTTCTGTTACCCTTTTTTAAAGATAAAAAGCACCCTATTTTGAGAGCTACTACATTAACCAAATTTCTCTTCCCCACTGTCCTGTGCAGTGTCATTGCTTGTTGACTTGCTGGTTTCCTTTTTTGAGATACAAACTGACCTATTAGGGGTGGGGGTTTGTATGTTGTGTTTGTTTTTTGTGGGGTGGGGTTTTGTTTGTTTGTTTGTTGTGGGTGGTGGGTTTTTTTTTTTTTTGTTTTTTTTTTTTTCCCTTTTTTTGAAACTATTTAAGAAACTGCAGAACAATGTTTACCCAATTTGTGTATTCTGGTGGGTTTTTTCTTAACCTTTTTCTCCTGTCTCAGCCAAGATTAGCACTTACAGTTGCAACTATATGCTCCTTCAACTGCAGTTTTCAACCATTCTGAAACCAGCAGGGTACACGAGTTTACTTAGTAGTTTCCTTAGGTGAAATCTCAGATGTTTTTGTGTGTGTTTTGTTTTGGGTGGGTGTTGGCTTTTGGTTTGGTTTTTTTTTTTTTTTTTTTTTTAAAATTCTCTCTTCAGTATAATTTACCAGAGAGTTAATGGATGCATTTTTGTGTTGTCTTTCCCCTCAGTAGTTATATTTTGCCTTTTCTGCACATCTGTCTACTAATAAAAATGTAAAATGAAAATATCCCTCTACTGCTATGTCCCTGTTAATTGAGCTGGTTTATTTGCATGGGTTATTTAAAGCTTTGAATAACAGCTATTCAAAAATTCAGTGCTGCTGCAGTATCAATGCCTATACATAAACATCTATAAGGTTATTGGAAATTAAAGCTGCTGGTTGACCGCTGCCTGCCTGAACCAAAGACTAAAGAATGAACTGATTCAGAGAAGTACTTTGGCAAAAGGCCATGGGCTTTGCTGTTATAGTCTTCCCAAGTCAGCAAAGGGGAGACTGGGGGGAAGATGGTTCATGGTCTCATATGACTACAACAACAGGGATGCAGGACTTGGGGCAAAGTTGCTACTGCCAGCAGCTGGGGTGCTGCTGGTGGCCAGTTCCATGGTAGTGCAGGAGCCCTGCACTCCTGAAATGGTCAGACAAGGCAGCAGGGGAAGTTGCCTGCTGGGCCAGGGGGCTTTGACATTGGGCAGAAGGCTGGCAGAGGAGGTGAGGTCATCCCTTCAGGTTACTTGCAGGGAATGGGCCATGCAGGGCAAGCCCAAGAGGGGAGTGTGTGGGGGGTGGGTGGTGTGTTGTGTTTGTGGTTGGCTTGTTTTTGGTGGTGGGTGGTGGTGTGGGGTGGTTTTTTTTTTTTGTTTGTTTGTTTGCTCGTTCTTTTGCAGTGCTGTGCTGCTGCAGTCAAGCTAAAATTAGCAGGACACATGTACAGGAGTTGTTTGCAGCACAGCAAGTGCTGAGTCAAATGTGATTGTGGGCTGAGTGCTTTGGCTTCACAGTCATGCTGGAGGAATGGTGATGGTATTTCAGAGCTGCATTCCTAGAGGAGTTGACATAGTGGTGAATGGGAGCAAGAGAGGGATGGTGCTGTCTGGGCCTTCTGCTTGTGCCTCCTGCTTGGCTCCTACAGCACCAGGCTGCTCAGAGCTGCCAGTAGCTTCTTCAGCAGAAGGTGTGGTATCAAAGGCAGGACAAACTCTCCAGCCTGCCCTGCACTTGGTAAACCTGGCTGCCACTTGTGCAGGCATAGGTGTTTTGTGGGGTGGGTGGTGGTGTGGGGTTGTTTGTTTTTTTTTTTTTTTTTTTTGGGTTGGTTTGGTGGTGGTTTTTTTTTTTTTTTTTTTTTTGGGGTGGGGGGGTGGGGTGGGTGTATGGTTTGTTTGGTTTTTGTGGTTCCCCCATCCCCCGATGGCTGAGTGCAGCTGAGCCACCTTGGCTCTACCATCAGACTGTGGAACAGGGTATTAGAGTGGAAACGGCTGCAGAAGGGCCCTGCTGGAACCAACAGCATAGGGAAATGGGAAACAGCCTGTTTAGGCTTGCCTGGAGAGGAGCCTACATGCAGCTGCCTGCGGGCAGGGCCCCAGGGCAGTTGGGAAGGTGCTGGCACTGCCTTGCACTGGGTGGAGGACAACACAGCCCATTACCTCCAGCTGTGGAAGTGCTACCCTTATGTGCCCACAGCCAGGGATGGATGTTGTGGAGCTGGGGACAGCAGAGCAGCCCTGACTGGAGGAGCCCTTGCAAGGGAGTTCTCCCTTGCAGCTGCTCTGCAACAAACATGAGGCTCAGGGGGCTGCTGTGCGCTGGCCCCAACTCTCACATGTTGTTTTTTGCCACTTCCAACTGCTTCTGGACCCTGGCACACAAGCAAGGGCTGACGCACCCCTGCGGGGCAGCAGTGGATTTCTATACACAAGGAACGAAGTGTGTGAAGATGGCTTTGGGGGAGTGTTTTTCAAAGAATAGCTCCTGTGAGGCAGCAGCTCTGACCATGGGTACATGAGGTGCCATTGCTGTAAGCCCTGTGGCCTCAGCTGCTGGTGCAGCCCCTGTACAGGCCTGCTGGTAAGTCCCCAGCCTGCAGAAGCATTTTCGCCCTCTGTGACATTCAGGCCCCAAAGCTGGTGGCAGTGGGACAGCAGCTGCCAAGGGCTTGCAGCAGCTGCTGAATTTTGACCAGTATCAAAACTTGAGCTGGGGCAGAGGAATATGACTTCTTCAAGGCCAACTGAGTCCTACAGGACCTGAGAACTGGTGCTAGTGTGATTCTAAGAAAAGTGGTTCTCATGGTAGAAAAAGGTGGGGTTTTTTTTTTTTTCTCCTTTTTTTTTTCCCCAGCAGCCCCTGCAGACCTAGCTGCTGCTCTTACCCTCCCAGCTCCGCTTTTGTTGCAAAAAACCCCAAAATTGCTCCTGGGGCCTTTGAAAATGCAGACAACCACCAATAATACACTTAGAACTTTATTAGGTGGAAGAAGGGCTAAAAAGAAATGGAACTCCTAAAACATTTACCACACTGGTGCAGGACAAGAAGGACCAGGACTTGCCTCCAGGGGCTTTGTTTTAAAAACAAGTGGGGAAGAGAACAGGTAGCTCTGGCTTTCCTGGGCAGGGTGGCCCAGGGCAAAAAGAAGTACAAGACACAGCTTATACTTTTATTTAAGAAACCGCTACATAGTTTTTACTCTAATGATAGAAAGGAGGTTCCAGGACACACTGAGCCCTCTGAAGTCTCCTGCTAGAGGAACAACAACAACAACAAAGCCCCACCAAACAAGAAAACCCTTTTTTTAATAATAATTATTATTATTAAAAAATTGAAAAATAAAAAGGCAAGGCTTCAGCTCAGGGCCACAGTGACCAAACTGCCCACAAGCAGGAGGGAAGAAGACAAAAAAGTGGAAGGCCCACAAATCTTTTTTTTTTTTTTTCCTTCTCCCCCCCCCCCCCCCCCCCCCCAGTAACAGCTAGAGTGGGGGTTGGGGGCAGAAATCAGACCAACAGAACATCTGAGGTGTTTTGTGGTTTTTTTTTCCTTGGGGGGGGGGGGGGGGGTGGGGTACCAGGCCTCCTTATTTGCCTGAATTTAGAACTGCATTAAATAAGTGGAAGCTCCAAAAAAATGGCACAGTTTGTCTTTGACAGAGTTTTAAAAGCTTTATAAAAAAAAAAAAAAAAGATGCCCTGGTGCAGATGGGAAATGAATAATTAGTTTTCCTACAAAGAAAATAAAACAGGCTGCAAGATGCAGAAAACCACATTTAGGCTCTATTACATTTACAAATACATACATAAATATATTACATACAACAGCAACTCAAAGAAGAAGTAGGCATCACACAGAGAATGGCTGGCTGGCTGCAGTTCTCCCTGCACAGGCATTTGGCTGAGCAGTTACTTCTCCTAATAATTCTAGGAATGGGCTTCCTCTTTTTTTCCTTTTCTTTTGTTTTTTCTCCTCCTCTCCTCTCATTCTCTCCTCCCTCCCCCGTTTCAGATTTAGTTTGTCCAGTATGGAGAAGTGCCATAGGCAGTTTTGGTAGCCTGAGACTTTTGCTGCATGGTGCTGGGTTGGTTGCGTTGGCCAGATCCACCCTAAAAATTGGAAAGGAAGAAGACATGGGCATCAGCTGCCATAGCACCACAGCACTCCCAGGAAGACAAACCTGTCCATACATCAGCAGAAGAGCTGCCATGCCCAGGAACAGCCCTGACACCCATCAATGCAGTGATACTCCCCACAAACAGATCCGTTTCTGCTCTGCAACATCTCTGCATCTCGCAATCCAGGACAAATCATAGAATCATAGAATGCTTTGGGTTGGAAGGGACCTTGAGAGATCATCAAGCCCAACCCCCCTGCAGTAAGCAGGGATTGAACCTGTGAACTTGGCATTATTAGCACCATGTTCTAACCAACTGAGCTAACCCAGCTGGTCAACATGAACCTCTAAAAACTGAAGTAGCATCAAACAGCAATGTTAGTTCTACAGCAGTTGGCACATTACAGATTAGATTGATTATTCACAAAGGATCTCTTCTTTCCTCACTTCCTCTTCAAAAAGAAACTGGAATATTAGTTTGATTTTGGTTTAGAGAGCTTTGCAGTGGGGCAGATTTTTCTGTAAGTCAGTTGGCCATATTTAATTGGCAAAAGTTGCAGCATAAGTGTCCTCAGAATGTAATTCTCTTTTCCATTTCACACCCTCAGCAAGCAGGAGCACAAGGACACACCATCCCACTGCCCAAGACAGGTTCAAGCACAAGGAAGGAGGGCAGCAGGACTGGGGACAGCAAAGAAGCTCTCAAGGTGAACAGAGGTGGTGCACCAGCTAAGAATGTCACACATTCGGAGAGAGAAATCATTTCCTATTTCTGGACTCTAGGACAGAACACTGTTTTTTCAGGGAACATTTATAGTGAGGAAAGGAACTGCATGGGCTGGTGAAACCAAATCAGAAATTGGAGCCAACATGCAACATGCAAGGGGATGCTTGATTTTTTTCCCCCCGAGTTACAGTCCAAGCGCTCACATCCCGCTCTCCTGCTGCAGCCAGGGGACAGCAGTGCCTCCCTCAGCTTCTCGCCTGGCAGCCTATCTCTCCACACCCCCCATAAGGATGGCCTCTTCACAGAACCACAGGCTGGCTGAGACTGGCAGGGACCTCTCGAGGTATCTTGTCCAATCCCTCTGCTCAAGCAGGGTCACCTAGAGCTGGTTGCCCAGGACCATGTCCAGACATCTCCAAGGATGGAGACTCCATAACCTCCCTGGGCAACCTCTGTGCCAGTGCTTGGTCACCATCCCACTAAAAAAGTGTTTCCTGATGTTGAGGGAACCTCCTGTGTTTCAGTTTGCACCCATTGTCACCGGGCACCACAGAAAAGAGCCTGGCTCCATCCCCTTTACACTCTCCCCTCAGGTATTTATATACATTGATAAGATCCCCCCAAGCCTTCTCTTCTCCAGGCTGAACAATCCCAGCTCTCCCAGCCTTTCCTCATAGGAGAGGTGCTCCAGTCCTTTCCTCATCTTAGTGGCCCTTTGCTGCACTCTCAGGTGTGGCCTCACCAGTGCTGAGCAGAGGGGAAGGATTACCTCCCTTGACCTGCTGGCAGTACTTTGCCTAAAGCAGCCCAGGATACCCTTGGCCTTCTTTGTGGCAAGGGCACATTGTTGGCTCATGGTCAACTTGGTGTCCACCTTTTCCTGGCCTTTTCTGCCAGGCTGCTTTGGCCCCCAGCATGTACTGGTGCATAGGGTTGTTCCTCCCCAGGGGCAGGACTTTGCACTTCCCCTTGCTGAACTTCATGAGCTTCCCTCCCCAAGCTGGTCAAATTGCCCTTTCCCAATGAGCAAAGGAAAAATCAGAAGGAAGCAAAAAGTCCCAAGAACCTACTGGGATGTGAGCAGGAGCAACCTGCCCTCAGGCATGCTGTAGATGTGGAGGGGGCCAACTCACCTGCCCATCTTGCTGAAGATGGTGATGCAGCATCTGGGAATGAGGCTGCTGATGCGCAGGCAGGATATGGAGAAATGGGGCTGGAGCATAACCTGGGGCAGCACCAGGGTTCAGGGGCCCAGTCGATCCAAGAGCAGAGGGCAGGTTGAAAGGAGGCGGCGTACCAGCATGGAATCCCTGCTTGTCAAATGTCTGCACATGAGGCAAGGGGGACAGCATCAGAAAGTGGTGTGAGCAGCCCCACACTGACCAGACAAGAACAAGAATGCCCCAAAAACATATCACCTGAACCTTTACAGAATCATGGAATCATTTAGGTTGGAAAAGACCTTTAAGATCATCCAGTCCAACCATTAACCTAACATTACCAAGTCCACCACTAAACCAATTAAGGGGAGAGTAGTAATTTCATGTTTCCTGGCTTGGTGGCTGGATTATTTTTTAATGAAAGTAAAAACTAGGAATCATTAAGGTTGGAAAGGACCTCTAAGATCATCAGTCCAACCATCAACCCAACACCACCATGCCCACTAAACCATGTCACAAAGTGCCACGTCTACCTGTTTTTTGAACACTTCCAGGGATGGTGACTCCACCACCTCTCTGGGCAGCCTGTTCCAATGCTTGACTACCCTTTTCCTGAAGAAAATTTTCCTAATATCCAATCTAAACCTCCCCTGGTGCAGCTTGAGGCCAAACTAAACCACCCCAGTTCCCTCAGCTGCTCCTCATAAGGCCTGTGCTCCAGACCCTTCACCAGTGCTGAGTACAGGGGGACAATCACCTCCCTGCTCCTGCTGGCCACACTAGTCCTGATACAAGCCAGGATGCTGTTGGCCTTCTTGGCCACCTGGGCACACTGCTGGCTCATGTTCAGCCAGCTGTCAACCAGCACCCCCAGGTCCTTTTCGGCCAGGCAGCTTTCCAGCCACTCTTCCCCAAGCCTGTAGCATTGCATGGGGTTGTTGTGACCCAAGTGCAGAACCTGGCACTCAGCCTTGTTGAACCTCATACAGTTGGCCTCGGCCCATCCATCCAGCCTGTCCAGGCTGCACTGGTGAGGCCGCACCTGGAATACTGTGTCCAGTTTTGGGCCCCTCAGTACAAGAAGGACATGGAGGTGCTGGAGTGTGTCCAGAGAAGGGCAAGGAAGTTGGTGGAGGGTCTGGAGCACAGGCCTTATGAGGAGCAGCTGAGGGAACTGGGGTTGTTTAGCCTGGAGAAGAGGAGGCTGAGGGGTGACCTTATTGCTCTCTACAAGTACCTGAAAGGAGGTTGTAGTGAGGTGGGTGTTGGTCTCTTCTCCCAAGTAGTTAGCGATAGGACGAGAGGAAATGGCCTTTTTTTGATCACTATTTTCTTCTCAAAAAGAGAAGAGTTCATCTCCTGTTCTCACCCATACTTCTGCACTAATGCCTCCAACATTTTATTTCCACAGCTACTGTGCTCCTTTTTTTCCCCCCAACCTCTTTTTACTCAGTGGGACATGGGATGGCAGCACCTGCCTGAAATCAGTCCTTCATATATTGCAGAGGCTCAGGCTGGAATTACTCAACCTACCCAGGGAGGCCCTACAAAAACACAAGAACAACTTGCAATTAGATTTTCTTCCCTCCAGCCAAAGCTTGACCCCTAACACTAAGCATGTAGCTGAGATCTGGCTTCCTACCTGTAAGCATGGATCACAGCCAGACACCGATTCCCCCAACTGAGGGTGCAAGGATGGGAAAACAAGAGCTGGATGTAAGCCCCTTGCACACCACAGCTTGTCAAAGCACTTTCTGCTTTCCCTGGGAAGCTGTATGCTGAGCAATGGCCTCAGGAGAATATGGGACAGGGACCCTCAGGTGTTTGGGGTGGGCACTACTGACTGGTCTCTGGTGAAAAGCAAACAGCCTCTCCACTCACCTGCTTTGGGAGCTATTTTGACTAAAAACATTAGTCCATCTGTGGTGGTGCAGCCCTCCGGGCCACTCTGAGATCCCAGGAAAAGCCCTATTGTGCTGTTATCTTGGTCATAACGATTTGGACATCGGGCTATCTGCTGCCTGAGTTGCGTACCAGAACAACTCAGCACGAATTGTGGCCAGAATGTAAAATACTGACCAAAGCCAATCATCTCGAGATCCTATAAATAGCGATCCAAGAGGGAGACCTCTTTGAGCTCTCCGGGACCGCAGCGGACTGTGTGGCCCAATATCTCCCCCTGAGCTGAGATGCCTCTCAGGGTAGATTTCGCAAGGATTGAAGGATTGTCCATCGGTTTCGCGAGGACTCAAAGGACTGACTTCGTGAGGTTCACCGACCATCCGTTGATGAATGCCAGCACATAAAAGTGAGTAATTCATGAAACTCACGAAAAGGGAAATTTTGATCACAGGTTAACCTTGGGGTGTGCATGTGTGTGTGCAATTTGGCTACATATATATCCATATATACTATCCCTACTCACATAAACCGTTGACCAAGTCTGAGACTAAGATTGGACCTAGCCACACCTAGACTCCTCTCTGAAAGGAGAAAGCAAGGGGGTCTATTCTGAATCTCGTGACTCAACGGGAGGGTCCCCCTTATCCCCTGCACCCACAATCCCTCTGTGAATCATTCTAACTCAAGTGTAGCTGAATTCTCCTTTGTGTGCTTCTTCCATGTAAGCAATAGAGTGAACCTTGCCATTCTCAAACCTTTAACTAAGTAGCTATCTTGATTGTAACAAATTCCATCAAATCGCTGTTTCAAATTGGCTGATGCTTAAGTGTTGTTAAGAATTATACAACCTAATACTGTGATCTATCTCAAAATATTAATAAATCTTAAATCGCTGCTAACCAAAGCCGTGTAAAAAAATCATATTTGCAACACCGTCACACTTCATTTGTACCCAGGACAGAGCACACGTGGGCAGCATGTGGCAGCGTAGAGCACTGCGCCTATGCCAGCAGCTGCTGTCAGGAGCTGACATGGCAGAAGCAGTGGGACAGAGGGCAAGACTCCTCTCCAACAGCAAACAGAGCCAATGTAAGAAGTGCCACAGCCTGCTGACCCTGAGACCAACTGGCCTGGGAATGGCCCCAGCCACCAGTGCTCCACAGGGGGAGCCATCAGCCTTGGCCTCAGGCCACAGGGGAGGAGGGTCCAGCATTCCTCACCTGAGTCTTGTTATAGACTGAGCCACTGATATCAGGCACACCTGTGTTACTTGAGGTCACAGAAACACCTGGAAAACAAAAAGAAAAAGCCACTGACAATGAGAAAGTCAACCACCACCCAGCATGAGCCCCATACTTTGCTCCCAGCACCTCTGGCAGCCTCCATGGATGCACCTTTGTCCACAGCTGCTGCACCACATGCCCTGCTGCTGCTGGCCAGCCTAGTGGGGTTCTCCATGCTGTCAGACCCACAGCGCCCCACATGGGAACAGAAGAAAGGGCTCAGTTCCTCACTCCCACTGCAAAGCAGGAAACCAGCCCACATCCATGACCCAGTGGTTACCACTTGGATTCAAATGTACTTCATCAGGCAGCAGCTGGGCTGCACTGAACACTCATTTAAGCTCACAAAAACCCAGCTTTCCCCTAGGATTAGAATGCTGCAGTAGAGCCAAATGCATCCCAATAGCTTTCCAGTAGTGCAATGAGACTCAGCATCTGCTACACATTTGAGCCCTTGTCCTTTCACATCCTGCAGAAGGGTGAGGTCTGCAATGCTCCTCTGCCCTAAGAGAATGCTCTAAGGTTGTACCCTTCCTAGGACATTGCTCCTTTTTGGATCGCCCCTCCACAGAGGAGAGTGTGATCAGCTCTTGGCTGAAGACAGTCCAGTTGGTGTTTCAGATGAACAGCAAATGCTTGGTATTTGCTTAAGCCCAAGGATGAACTAATTAGCACTAAGCAGTTCAGTATACATTTCTCAGGTCTAACCAGCATATACAGAATAAAGCTTTCATATAAGCTGTATAAATTCTTCAGCCTTTACAGTCACAAAGGAAACATTTCCAGGCATGAAACAATGCAATGAGTTACAGGGTGTACAGACAGCAGCTGAAACAGCCCAGAGATGTGTGAACTGCCCGCCCTACTCACTCCTAACATACTATCTCAGGTGCCTACCAAGAAACTCAAAATCTAGTCTTCATTCAGCAGAGGACCATTTCAGCAGCAGCATCCAACTGCTTAGGCTTCAAAAACACAGCACTGCTGCAGGACCACTATTCTTCAGCAAAGAAAACTTTGGCAGAGGAAACAGCTCACCATTTCTCCCATGTATAATTGTGGACAAAGCTGCGCATCAGCCACACCAATCCTTATGCAAAGTTCAGCCATGAGGTTTAGAAGGAACACTTGGGCCATTAAAAAAGCATTTTGTATACGGGAGATGGAGAAACAGCTTGGATCATGACCCTGTTTAGAGCTGGCTACTGTGTTAACTGCACAGCACTGGCAATACTGGGAGCTTGCCCTGCTAAATCCCACTTGAGCAACCTCAAGTTTCATGTGTTACCTTTCCCAGGTCCAGTGCCAGCAGATTTGTTTTGTGCTTGAGATGACCCACTGTAGCCTCCTTTGCTGTAATCTCCAGCTGCCGTTCCCTGCGTTAAGTCATCATAGCCTGCCGGTGGGTACAAGACAAGGTGTTACAGTGTGCAAGCAGCTCTGCAGACGCTCACATGTGAAGTGCAGTGGTAAGCGTACCTGCTCCATAGCTGTGCTGCCCATAGCCACTCGCTTGCTGGAAAGGAGTCGATGCAGTGTTCAGGTTGACTCCATGCTGTTTAGCAGATGCTGAAGGTACCTGGACAAAGGAAGGGAACAAAAGGTGCTGTTAACTGGGGAACGGCACACAAAATACAAGCTCCCTCTACCATTTAGTGGGGAAGGCACCTCCACCTCACATGGGAAATTTAATCTGGAGTTAGGAGCATGGGATGGCATGGGACATGGTACTTGCACTTCCAGCAGTAACTTGCTTGTAGTGGCTTTGTGCAAGCCCCAAGTTTTCTGCTAGAGCCGCCCCTCTGACTGCAGTGCAACCCTGTCTCAGAACAGGCTGCGTATTTCTTTCATACACTGACTGTAAACAGCAAATTCTTACCCGCAAACCCAAGAAGGAGCAACCACAGTACTCTCCCTCCAGAATCAAATGAAACACCAACTCAGCCTGAGGCTGTTTCATAAAACACAGTCCTACAGGGCCCTAAAATAGACTCATCTACCCTTCTGCCTGGAGCATCACCTCTTCCCAAATAACATTCTCCCTCCTGAGACTACCAGCACTGCTCTCTGACTTAATGGGGTCTCCTCCATCCTTAAAAGGATTTCCTAGGCACTCTCTGTTCACTGACTCAGATTTGGGTCTCCCTTTGACTCTCCAGATGCTGCTACAGGCTTTCAGGAACACTGAGTCCATGAGCTACAGCTGTCTGCTATTTACAGTAACATGCACAGGAGTCCATGAGTTCTGGCCTTTTACATTTCCTGTTTTCTTGGGGAAGGGACTGCAGCTATTTTCTCATGCTTGTACGTTTTTGGAGATCCCTTGCAGACTGGGGAAGATGACTTGACTCTGCTGTCATGAGACCCCACCTGGAGTACCACATCCAGTTTTGGGGCCCTCAGCACAAGAAGGACATAGACCTCTGTTAGAGCAGGTCCAGAGGAGGACCATGAAAATAATCAGAGGGCTGGAACACCTCTCCTATGAAGAAAGGCTGAGGGAGTTGGGGTTGTTCAGCCTGGAGAAGAGAAGGCTCCAAGGAGACCTTATTGTGGCCTTTCAATACTTAAAGGGGGCTTATAAGAAAGACAGAGAGATACTTTAACCAGGGCCTGTAGTGACAGGACAAGGGGCAATGGTTTTAAGCTGAAAGAGGGTAGATTTAGATTGGACATAAGGAAGAAACTTTTTACAATGAAGATGGTGAGATGCTGGAACAAGTTGCCCAGAGAAGTTGTGGGTGCCCCATCATTGGAAGTGTTCAAGGTCAGGTTGGACAGGGCTTTGAACAGCCTGATCTAGTGAAAGATGCCCCTGCCCACGACAGGGGGGGTTGGACTAGATGATCTTTAAAGGTCCCTTCCAACCCAAACCATCCTGTGATTCCAAGATGTAGAAGGTTTGGGCTGGAGAGGGCAAAACCAGAGAGGCACAAAGGGAGGGTTACAGTTTAGGCTGTCGCACTTACAAACATGGTTGGCCCATACTGGAATGCACTGGGTACGCCAGGCATGCCAGCATAATAAGGTAACCCAGTGTAGCTGTACCCCGGGGGCAGGGTCGGGTTGAGGAAGGGCTGCTGAGTTGTATGGTGCGTCTGCGTCTGGTTCTGCTGCGGCTGGGCGAGTGTGGTAGCAGGAGCAGGGGAGGCAGAATCCCCACGGCCAAATTTTGTTACGTCACCTGCGAAAGAAAGAACTGATCAGAAAAGCCATCAAAGCCACTCCACAAGTGGAGAATTCAAAGGATTCAAATCCTCTGAATACAAGTAGACAACTACAGAAGAGAGAACATCCTACACTTGAAAGCCTGCAGTTGTTCATGGGAAGAACTCTCCCGGTCTCTGTTCCTGATGGCCACAGAGACATTGCCTGTTCACGGCACAGAACTCTGTGCCATAGCTAATCCATTCATAAAATGGAGATACTGATACTTACCTATCTCACACAGTCTGAGCAGATTCATTACTATCAGATCATTGCAATAAAACGTGCTAAAAGCAGAAGTATAGTAAATAGCCAAAGAGCAAATGGTTGTTGGGTTAAAGTGTGACTCTCCTGGAGGTTAAAGTGATTAGCTAAGCTTCATGGGCTGAAAGCAAGTTAGGATTTACAGGCAGTGATGGGCATATTTTTGTCAATGTCTGTTTATTTGTCAAGCATGACTAGTTAGATGTCTGGTTCCTCACACCACCAAAGTTCTGAAGACAGTAGCTGAAGGCCAGGAACGCAAGGTTTGCATCGCGGGCCACCTTATTGAAGAAGTAGGAAGGGAAATTCGGTTATTAACCCAAAAGCAGCCTCCTGAGAGAAGTGATTACAAAGCAGAAAACTCCCAAACTCTTGCATTTTCTGGCAGCCTACAGAGCAGCATGTTCACATGTTTTTAGGGAGGTGACATATATCAATCACGTCTATCTCATTCCCAACCAGTATTCCTTTATGTTGGTTACCAAAAAGTATGACAACACTTAATACTGGCATTATAGGAATTATAACACCTATGGCTACAGTTTTAAGCTGTAATCAGATGGCAGTGAAAGAAAACCACTGGCTGAAAATCCTGGATGGCATTAATGTCATCTTTGCATGCTGATAACTGAAGAGCAAGAACAGGAATGAGGAAGGGCTTCTTAAGACCACATGCTTTTGGGAATGAAGTCCATTAGATTTGGGGAGGGTGAGGGAGAGCCTGCTAGATGCAGCTCCTGCTGGGAACATACAAGTGCTAAAATAGCAGCAACAAAGTATGAGCAGCCACTGAGGGGGGTCTATTCCAGTGCCAAAAAAGGAAAGCAAGCCAGTTGAATTATGAGAAGAACGATTAAGCTATGGAATATTTTTCAAGCATCTGTGTGTGCTTGGGAAGGGCACTAGATGTCATGAATGTAAACGGCAGTGTCAATTTTGCACTTATTCTCAAAGGCTATCCAACTTACTCTCAGAAGTCATGTATGAATTACTGAGCAAAACCATGAAAGGAGAAGAAAGAAGGGGGGGGAAGAAGAAAAAATCTCAATATCAGGGTTGAGATGGAGATGCTCGCTTTTGTTTGACTAGTTTGGACTGATGGGTTTAACTGCTTACAGAAGGAAAAAACGACTGCTCTTTCAGCAATGACAGGATGATCTGCATTTAGAAACCAGCACATCTCACTTACCATCCTCATCTTTAAATAGCACTCACCTGAGTATGGGTTGTTAGCAAGGCTCCCATCTCTGCCTGTCAAGGTTGCAGGAGCAGGGAATGTAATTCCATAGTAATCCTTGGAAAGAGACAATATAATTTATTAATAGTTGAAACCTTAACAGAGCTGGACAGCTCTTATGAACCCTGTATTATACACATAAGAAAATTTAAAAAGCAAGAACTAAAGGAAGCTTGGGCAGAAACTGACCTTTTTGCTTACAGCAGAGCTGAAGATTTACCTGAATCCTCAACTTCAAAATAAACCTATTTTATAGACGTTTTTAATATCATATACAAATACTTAATTACTTAATGGTAAGTTAAAGGCAACAACTAAACGCTTTCCCCTCCCAACCCTCAGCTCTGAGCTGTTATATTCCAGTGAGACTGCACCTGGAAGAGCAACAGACCATCAGGGGCCAAAAACCTGGGGTCAGGCCAGGACCGTAATCGCAATGTGGATGTAGTCTAAAGGTTTTTACCCTTGTACCATGCCCTGTTTTCTGAAAGTGGAAACATCAGCTAGGAAAACAGCACAAACAAACAAACAAAAAACATGGAGAGAGTTACCACCTGATGACTGGAAAATTTATTTCAACTACATTACAGGAGACCTCAGATCAGTAGTCTCCAAAGTGGGGTGCATGAAGAAAATGTTTTTGGTACCATTAATAAATAAAATTAAAAAAAAAATTAAAAATAGTGTTTAACCTTTCTCTCATCCTTTTTAAATTTATATTTGTGTATGTTTTATAACATACATATTAGTACAGTAGTATATGTATATAATTTATAAATAAATTAATATTGGGAGTGAGTGCTCACAATTTTTTTACCGATAGGGTGTATGATCGAAAAAGGTGGAGACCACTGCCTTAGATCATTCTTCTAGGTCCTCTACAGGAATTTAAGACAGTCCTCACCCTAGAAAGCTTGCACTCTGAGATGACAGGACATATCAGCAAAAACAAAGCAGCATTTTGTCTTCAGTTTGGGGGAAAAAGAGAAAAGTTTGCCCTTCCCTCTCTGGGTGAACTCCACATGTGGGGCTGGTACTCTACTAAGCAGTTTTCCCCCTAATTCTCATGGTTTACTCCTCACCACCTCCAATCCATCAAGAGTTAATGCTTTAACCACTAACATATCTATTTCCACACAGTCTTCAACACTGGAAAAGCATCCTCCTTCATACCTGCCTCTGCAAATTCCCCAGCACCTCAAATGCTTTCTCAGAGTTGACAGCACCTTCCACCTTGCTACATTTCTGTGCATCACCTGTGGTGGTGCATTCCCCCCCCCCCCCCCCCCCCCCTTTTTTTCTCTCTTCAACCACTTTACAACCTCAGGGATTCCTGCCAGACCACGGCCTTGTGTAGTGAGCTGGTCAGTTAGGTGCCCCTTAATTGTACCAGAAACTCCTACATGGTTGAAGCAGAGAGTGGCCTTGTCCTTATCAGAAACTCTTACATGCTTGAAGCAGAGAGTGAGAACAATCAAGTTACCCCTGACAGCTTTGAAACAGAGCAGTAATTACCGACCCAGATTGTGGCTCGGATGGAGATTTACAATGGCTAAAGCCAATCATCTCACAATCCTATAAAACAGCAGTCCTAAGTGAGGCCCTTTGAGCTCTCCTGGACTGCAGCGGGCTGCACCAGCATCTCCCTCTGAGCAGAACTCCTCAGAGCTAGCAAACTCTGAAAGTTTGCTAAAATTGGAGGTCTATTGCTGAAGACCGACAGTGGAGCCTGGGCTGAAACCCTTCACTCCTTGAGGCTCAACCCTCGCCAGTTGAGAAATGCCAAGACATTCAACGTGAATATTTCACTGAACTTGAAGGGAATTTTTAAACTGGTATACCAATTTTTTTTTTTTAATATATATATGTATATATGTATTCATGTCTGTGTGTATGCAGGTGTGAATCAGTTGAAGTAGTCTGTAGATGTATGATTTAATTTCAAAGCGAGTCTTATACTGCTGCATTATCCTTATTCCTATAAACTGTTGACCAAGTCTGAGACTAAGATTGGACCTAGCCACACCTAGACTCCTCTCTGAGGAGTTTAGAAAGCAAGAGGGTCTATTCTGAACCTTGTGACTCAATGGGAGAATCCTCCTTTTCCCTGCATCCACGATTTCTCTCACTCGAGTGTAACCTAATTTTCTTTTATGCACTTCTTCCATGTACTAGATACACACACACACATATATATAATCCTTATTCACATAAACCGTTGACCAAGTCTGAGACTAAGATTGGACCTAGCCACACCTAGACTCCTCTCTGAAAAGGAGTTTAGAAAGCAAGGGGGTCCATTCTGAACCTCGTGACTCAACAGGAGGGTCCCCCTTATCCCCTGCACCCATGATCCCTCTGTGAATCATTCCAACTCAGTGTAACTTAATTTTTCCTTTATGCACTTCCATGTAGTAATAGAGTGAACCTTGCCATCTTCGAATCTGTAACTAAGTCACTGTTTTGATCAATTTTGTCTAATCACATTGTTAATCACTGATGACCGAGTGCTATTAAAAATATTACAATCAAATCCTGCGATTTGCTACAAGTAAATTCTAAACTGCTACTAAATCAAACTGTGTAAAGTCACTAATTCACAATAAATTGACATAATCATCAGGATTCACAAATCTGCATTCGTGACATCACCTCCCCGTCTCCTACACCCAATCCTCCATCACTGAACATGAAATAATCTGGCAAAGATTTAGTATTGCAGGTGCTTTCTGTAACTTGAAACGGTGCCATATTTCATCATCCTTTCCTTCCCAGGTAATTCCACCTCATCAGCTCCGGCATGAATCACTTAACAAAACACAACCAAATTCCTACTAAAAGTCTTTGCAGGTTATTCAAAAGCAGCGCTCCTGTCTCCTTCTGAGGAAAATGACACGAAAAGCAGATTTGGAGAAGAGATCTGAACAGGACTTGGTAGACGTGAACTGGAACTGACACACTACTATTTTCCCCTATATAAACCAGACAAAAATATAACCAAATCCACATGAGAACAAGGTCTAAGGATTGCAATTATTCCCACTGTCCCTCAGGTGGAGGAAAACCACATCAGCACTGCATATCCCTATCCCACACACATATGCATACACACACTCAAAACAAAGATCATTAGAAAAATACAAGTGCAAGCCAGTTATCTTTGCACTTCATGCCCACCCATAGGAAAGCATCAGAAGAGATATTCTGCTCTTCAAACAACACAGGTATTTCCTGACCTACAGAAGACATGCAGTAGAAGGTGCTTCAAGTCAAAACTGAAATATCAGGAATAGACTCAAAAGGTGAGACAGAAAAGGACTGAAAAATAAGTGATCTGACATAATAGATTTAAGCTCCACCAAGCAGTTTGCTAGGTACCACGCACACCAGCTAAGATATTTGTAAGATCTCTACTACACAGGCAGCCTGCAACAGGCTAACAGAAAAGACAGCATCTTCCAATGTAATTATCTTGGTTTCGGCTGGGATAGAGTTAATTTTCTTCCTAGTAGCAGGCATAGTGCTGTGTGTTGGATTTAGGATGAGAAGAATGCTGATAACACACTGATGGTTTAGTTGTTGCTAAGTACTGCTTATGCTAGTCAAGGACTTTTCAGCTTCCCATGCTCTGCCAGGTGCACAAGAAGCTGGGAGGGGGCACAGCCAGAACAGTTGATCCAAACTGGCCAAAGGGCTATTCCATACCATATGATGTCATGCTCAGTACATAAGCTGCAGGGAGTTGGCCGGGGGACAGTGATCGCTGCTCGGGAACTGTCTGGGCATTGGTCAGCAGGTGGTGAGCAATTGCATTGTGCATCACTTGCTCTGTATATTATTATTACTGTTATTAATATATTGTTATTACTACTACTATTATTTTACTTTATTTTATTTCAATTATTAAACAGTTCTTATCTCAACCCAGGAGTGTTTCTCACTCTTACTCCTCCAATTCTCTCCCCCATCCCATCAGGGTAAGGGGAGCGAGTGAGTGGCTGCATGGTGCTTAGTTGCTGGCTGGGGTTAAACCACGACAGTAATACACACTAAAATTAAAGGTAAAAACAAAAAAAAACCCCACCCAACAAACCAACACAGTGAGAATTTACAGCATCAACATACACAATAAGAAATTGAGTTAAATTAAAAAAGACACCCCCCCCACCCCCCCAAACCTCAGGGGAAACCCCCATTCTCACTGCATCAGCAGCCACTGGTACCTCTCGCTGCTGGAAGCTTCCCAGGAAGCAGTGACGACTTGCACTTGGGACTCTGCCCACTTTCGCTTTCTAGATATAAATGGACCAGCACAAAGACAAATATTCCCCACCAGCTCCTACCTCCCATACACCTAATTGTTGCCTAATTTCTACAACAAATTCAAAACACAATAAAAAACCCAAAACTAGAAATCACAATTATTGAATGAATAGTTGATGAAAAATCCTTTGTGACATTTATGCATTTATTTATAAATATCAACACACTGAGGACAAATAACTCAGGGGGGATGACAGACAACCCCCAAAATATTCTGCAAGATATTTGCAGAGAGGAAAAACCCTTCTACCAGCAAAGCTGCAGATGCTATAGAGAAAGGGGGGGGGGAACAACCAACCAAAAAACAACCTGACAAACTAAAAATATTTGTCAATAAGAAATAAAGGAAAACATGCATTAACTCATATATACAAATAATATCAGAGCATGAAATAAGAAAAATAGATGTTAGTAGGCAGAGAAACTTGAAAATAAAAACTAAGACAGACAACGCGCAAAAGAGATGAAAAGGAAACGCTGAAATGCATCCCTAGCACAGCTGCCCCAAAAGCCTCTGCCACTGCGCTTTCATCCTCTGCTGCACCATAAGGGCACAGGAGCCGGGCTCCCCCCATACCCCAACAGCAGCCCTAGGAAAGAACCGGCTCCCCTTCCCTATGGCCACCTCTGGCTCATACTTTGACGAGCACAACAAAAGCCCTCAGGAGAAAGTAAATGGAAAGCAAAACTGAAAATGGAAACAGAAATTCTGTCTAGATGATGATGATGAAAGGAAAGCTGTGGCACCACATAAAGCCAGCCACCCAGCAGCGCCCACCCGCACCACCACCAAGCCTGACCAGGCTCCTGCCCAGCCCAGCACCACCCACACAGCACGCACAGACCCACCATGGCTGTGCCCGCAACCCCACAGCCCTGCCTGCGGCACAGTGCCCCAGTACTCCTGCTCCTCCTGCCAGCTCTCACCACCGCCCTCACCTGCCAACCTGCATCCCCGAGACCCCACCTTCCCCTGGCACAGCCTCCAGCTCAGCTCCTCCAGGCCATGGCTCCCAGCCCGCCACAGCCCTGCCACCACCAGCACACGCACTTCCCCTTCCCCAACACCCTCCTCCACACCAGCCACCCACAGCAGGCTGCCGCCACCGCCCTCTGCATTCTCCAGCACCTCTTCACCACCCTCAGCAGCCCAAGCACCCCCCACCACTGGGATGCCCCAGCACGCCACCAACTCCTCAGCAACCTCCAGCATTACATCTACCACCTGGAGCAATGCCTGCCAGCCAACGGCATGCTCTTCGAAGGCCAAGGGCCCCGCAACCTGCTGCTCGGCATCAACAAGTACTTCGGGCGCATCCAGGACTTCCTCCGCACCCACCACCACAGTCCCTGTGACTGGGACCACGTCTGCCTTGAAGCTCGCATCTGCTTCCAACATGTGGACATACTCATATGGCAGATGAAGAGCCGAACTGCTCCTGCCCTCCACCAAACCCACCTGCGCCAAATGCCCATCCCCAGCCAACACTGGCAGCCACAGATCGAGTGGATGCAGCAGCAGCCCGGGCTGGGATTGCTCAGCACTGCTCACACCTTTTCCAGCCAGGAGCCTGTGCCAACGGGGAAACGGGCATGACTGTGGCGAGGCCAGCAGCACCATGGTGAGGCCAGGGCCAGGCTGCAGCACAGCCCATGCACCGGCACCATGGCCACACCTTCGCTGGAAAGGAAGGAGGAGGAAATTGCTGTGCTGCACACTCATGGAGAGAGCCATGAGGCAATGAGGAGAGGGGTAGTATTTATTACCCATGGCATTATCTAGCCCGTCCAGACTGCAACCTCCCCTGATGGAGAGGAAGGTCCCCGTGGACACTGCAGGACTCACACCAACAACTATTTATCAGAGAACTCTATTTATTTATCCAGTCATTAATTTATATATATTTTATTTATTTATTCACCTGTTGGAAATAAAGACTTTAAAAAAAAAAAAAAAGAAAAAAGAGGTGGTCATCATGCATGTACCTGGCAGGCAAAGACAGGGTCTCTGCAGGCTGGCAGGGATGAGCCTCCCTCCTGCAGCCCATCCCACCGATGCCTCCTGCCCTGGTTGAAGGCTTTGGAGAGCAGGCCACTCTTGGGGACCCACAGGCATCTCCCACTGATGCCAGACCCTCAGAGCACACACTCGCCCAGATGACATGATGCCTGCCCTGCACACTCCTCCTCTCCCACCACCCACACTCTTCCTTCCTAACCCTTTCACACTGCCAAGATATGAAAGTCACCTCCAAAATACCACCCCATCATAAACAACCATTCAGCGATGACACAGCACTGCTTGGGGCCAAGCAGGGTGGCATGGACAAGGTGCACCTCAAAGAGGCAAGAAGGGGACCCACCAAGGCCTGTGGAAATTTGGACAAGGAACAGCACCCAAGTACTATCAACCCCACCCAAGAAACACCAAAAAGCCACAAAAAACATAGGAGATGCCCAGGACTGCTCATTGCTCTCCTACAACCACCACAACTGGCCCAGAATGCTCCTGCCTGTGCTCACATACCAGTGGCCATGTGGACCTGCCTCACTGCATAGAGTGGATCAGCCTAGGCCTTCTTCACCCCAACACATCCTTAGCAAACAAAAAGATACATCCCCCAAGCACCACCACCCAACATGGTCCAAACCAACCAGCACAGCATTCCCCATGAAGGAAACTGCCCACTCACCACCAGCTGCTCCTTTGCACTCCAACCACCACCCCAAAAATATCTGCCCCAGGTGCTTTGCCCTCCCCAGGTAAGCCCGAGCAAGACAACACAAAAGCTCAGCAGCTTTGGCCTCCTCCCACACGGGACAAAGAGGTAGTTCTCCATGCTCAGTCACACCACCTCCACACCACTGCAAGGACACTGCTCCATGCAAACACAAAGGGGCACTTCCCATGCAGCTGGAGAACAAGAAAACAAGTGGGACCAAATATAGTCAGGAACACAGCAGGACCCCTCAAGATGCAACATCCAGGCTGTACTACAGTCCTCCTGATATTCTTCTAACCAGAAATACCCTGTGATGCCAGGCAGGGACAACCTCATTGGCTCTGTCTTCTCTGAGGTGGCTGAAGAAAGCAAACCCTCCTCAGACATAAAAACAGAGAGGATGAGAGATAACACCACGAGCTGGAACACAGGGGATTCAAACATGAAAGAATAAACACACTATTATCTTTACCATGAAGGTGATACAACACCAGAAGAGGGATCAGGGAGGTTGTGCGATGTCCATTCCTGGAGATACATCCAAAAGCATCACTGGACAATGCATCAGCAACCTCCTCTGACACCACCTACCCTCAGCACCAGATTGTACTCGGGACCTCCAAAGCAAAACAGACCACTGAAAAAGAATTTAAAAAAGATTGAAAGAAATTATGCACTCAGTGATAAAAAAAGAGAAACTGAGAAGTTCCAGCAGTATGAGGGCATAACATAAGACACAAGCATTTCACCAGGCAAACACTAGAAATTGGAAAAATTGAATTGTTTGTAGAGGACCTTTTCCTCCACACAGCACAATGGGACAGTAGTCATGAAAAATTCCTCAACTGGCAAAAATAGCAAAAATCACCCTATGCAAAAATATTTCTGTCTGCATCTCCTTCATTCAATAAGCAACAGCTTAGAAAAAACAACTTATCCCCCATCACAATGAGGTTCAAACTGAGGAAAGGGAAGCAAAGAGATTGTAGAAGCTTCATCAATAAACATTCAGTGCTCAAGTGCTTAGACCCAGAGCTACCTCCTCAAACGATATCTGAACTTAGAGAGCTCCTGAGATATACATCACATTACAAATCTTCCAAAATGTAAAAAGAAATGATGTACTGATACGAAAACAAAGATGACATATACTGAAAGTAAAAAACCCACAACCAATACTGGCGCATTACATAAGGAAGAGACTTGGGCAGGAAGGGAAATTCAGCAGAACACAACAGGCATCAGAGCTTGCCTGAGAGGGAAAGGAGAAACCACAAAAAACACATCAGCAAAAAAACTGCCCCATGTGTCACTACCCCAGTGCTTTCACATCCCCCCCGCTGAACCACTACAGCCAACCTCCCCCAAACACACCACCGCCCTTCCCAAGCACAGCCACACCACCAACACACTTCCCCCAAGGCCACCACAGCCACCAGACAAAACTGAAGATTACAGCCAGAAACTTGCTGCAATCAGAAAGCGAGGAAGGGAAAGACGCAGCACCACATAAAGCCAGCCACCCAGCAGCACCCCAATCACAGTGCCCACCCGCACCACCACCAAGCCTGACCAGGCTCCTGCCCAGCACCACCCACACAGCATGCACAGAGCCACCATGGCTGCACCCACAACCCCACAGCCCTGCCTGCGGCACAGCGCTCCTGCTCCTCCTGCCAGCTCTCACCACCGCCCTCACCTGCCAACCTGCATCCCCGAGACCCCACCTTCCCCTGGCACAGCCTCCAGCTCAGCTCCTCCAGGCCATGGCTCCCAGCCCGCCACAGCCCTGCCACCACCAGCACACGCACTTCCCCTTCCCCAACACCCTCCTCCACACCAGCCACCCACAGCAGGCTGCCGCCACCGCCCTCTGCATTCTCCAGCACCTCTTCACCACCCTCAGCAGCCCAAGCACCCCCCACCACTGGGATGCCCCAGCACGCCACCAACTCCTCAGCAACCTCCAGCATTACATCTACCACCTGGAGCAATGCCTGCCAGCCAACGGCATGCTCTTCGAAGGCCAAGGGCCCCGCAACCTGCTGCTCGGCATCAACAAGTACTTCGGGCGCATCCAGGACTTCCTCCGCACCCACCACCACAGTCCCTGTGACTGGGACCACGTCTGCCTTGAAGCTCGCATCTGCTTCCAACCCCTCCACAACCTCACCCGCACCACGTGCGGTTAGCTCAACGACCCTGACCAACCTGCACAGCCCCACGCTGCCACCACCACTTCTGGACCACTGCCCCATCCCCACCTCTGTCCTCCTGCCTCCCCTGACTGATGGCAAGAGCCACTGCAAGAACGACCCTGGACCCTGAGCCTCCAATGACTACTTGTCTATTTATACAACTTATTATATTTAATTTGACAACGGCTTTTATCTATTTATTCACCTATTTATTTGACAGAAAATAAAGACCTGTTGCAAAAAGCTTGCCAGTGCGTCTTGTGTCAGAAGCACAGGAATAAGCCTTTGGGGTGGGGGGAAGCGACCTCCACTCAACACCTACTCCAAGCCCTGCTCCAAACAGGGCTCTTACAGATCCAGTGCCCACTCTTCTCTTTGGCACCTCCCCAAGGATGCACTTTCCTCAACCTCTTCAGAAAACCTCCGCCAGGGTTTAGCCATCATCAGCAGAATCATCTCTTCAGTCCTTATCTCCTCAAGATTTTCCACCTTCCATTTTGGTTTAGACCAGCTGATGAAGGAGAGTAAGTATTACCCATTCATTTTTTCCTCTCCATTTGCTGTCACTACATGTAAATAACATCAATAATTCTCAGCTCCTGGCCCCTCAGAACCAAACCAAGAGGCATGCTCTGCTCCAACCTTTGCATGGCCCTGTGGTACGGCTATATGGAAAAAGCACTCCTGCTCACAGAGCAACAAAAAAATTGAGCAAACAGATGGGAATCGCAGGCTGATAAAAGTGGAACAACACTCCTAGAAAACATTTTGTCTCCTACCAATGTAACCATGTCTCTCCTGGCCCCAGAACTGTAAATATTTTGTCATTTTGCTGCTCTGAAAATAATCCCATTCATTTCAGTCGACAATTCTTCCAAGGATCACGCCTTCATTGGGTAGCTAAAATCTTCATTAATGCACTCAACTTCTTTTAATTCAGGATGTGCAGCTGGACAGGGTTTTGTCTGGGACATCCCTGTACTCACCTTTGACTATCTGACTCTGGCTGTTCCCAGACTCCACCTGGTACTGACTTGGACCTTTAACTTTGGCATTCATCCAGCAATACTTCTTTTCCAGATCACTGCTCATTACTCCACTTCTACCTCCACAGATACACTGTATCACTTAATCCTGTGACTTTCCTCAGTTAAATACTGTCAAACTTACTCTCCAAGTTCCCTATCCTAGTTTTCTGAAAACAAAATTCTTTACCTTTCTGCAATCTAGGCTTAGGCTCTTTGTGAATCTAACTCTCAGCTTCTCTCACATGCCATTTACATTCTGGATCCAAGTAAGGAAGAAAGCTTCGCATACTCTCCCTCCTGCAGCTCATCTGCATTTGTTGCCATGATGCACGTGCAAAGATCTCCACCTACGAGCGCCTCCAAAACCTGTCAGATGCACCTACTGGCTGTCAATTTGTGTACTTGCTGTTCAACCCTACCTCTTGGTAAAAGAAAACATTCACACTCAGATTTCAACTACACTTGACAAAACAGAATATAATCATTAAGGTTGGAAAGGACCTCTAAGATCATCAGTCCAACCATCAACCCAACACCAACATGACCACTAAACCATGTCCCAGAGTGCCACGTCTACCCGTTTTCTGAACACTTCCAGGGATGGTGACTCCACCACCTCTCTGGGCAGCCTGTTCCAATGCTTGACTACCCTTTCCGTGAAGAAATTTTTCCTAATATCCAACCTAAACCTCCCCTGGCGCAGCTTAAGCCCATTTCCTCTTGTCCTATCACTAACTACTTGGGAAAAGAGACCAACACCCACCTCACTGCAACCTCCTTTCAGGTAGTTGTAGAGAGCAATAAGGTCTCCCCCTCAGCCTCCTCTTCTCCAGGCTAAACAAACACAGTTCCCTCAGCCACTCCTCATAAGACTTGTGCTCCAGACCCTTCACCAGCCTTGTTGCCCTTCTCTGAACATGCTCCAGCAACTCAATGTCTTTCTTGTATTGAGGGGCCCAAAACTGGACACAGTATTCCAGGTGTGGCCTCACCAGCACCGAGTACAGGGGGACAATCACCTCCCTGCTCCTGCTGGCCACACTAGTCCTGATACAAGCCAGGATGCTGTTGGCCTTCTTGGCCACCTGGGCACACTGATGGCTCATGTTCAGCCGGCTGTCAACCAGCACCCCCAGGTCCCTTTCGGCCAGGCAACTTTCCAGCCACTCTACCCCAAGCCTGTAGCATTGCATGGGGTTGTTGTGACCCAAGTGCAGGACCTGGCACTTGGCCTTGTTGAACCTCATACAGTTGGCCTCAGCCCATCAGTCCAGCCTGTCCAGGTCCCTCTTGCAGAGCCTTCCTACCCTCAAGCAGATTGACACTCCCACCCAGTTTGGTGTCATCTGCAAACTTACTGAGGGTGCACTCAATCCCCTCATCCAGATCATCGATAAAGATATTAAACAAGACTGGCCCCAAAACAGAGCCCTGGGGAACACTGCTCGTGACCGGCCGCCAACTGGACAACTCCATTCACCACTACTCTCTAGGCTCGGCCACACAGCCAGTTTTTTTACCCAGCAAAGAGTATGCCCGTCCAAGCCATGAGCTGCTAGCTTCCTTAGGAGAATGCTATGGGAGACTGTGTCAAAGGCTTTACTAAAGTCCAGGTAGATGACATCCACAGCCTTTCCTTCATCCACCAGGCGGGTCACCAGGTCATAGAAGGAGATCAGGTTGGTCAAGCAGGACCTGCCTTTCATAAACCCATGCTAGCTGGGCCCTATCCCCTGGTTGACCTGCACATGCCTGTTGAGTGCACTCAAGACGAACCGCTCCATCATCTTCCCCAGCACCGAGGTCAGGCTGGCAGGCCTGTAGTTCCCCGGATCCTCTCTCCGGCCCTTCTTGTAGATGGGCGTCACATTGGCAAGCCTCCAGTCATCAGGGACCTCCCCTGTTAACCAGGACTGCTGATAGACGATGGAAAGTGGCTTGGCAAGCTCCTCCACCAGCTCCCTCAGTACTCTCAGATGGATCCCATCCAGCCCCATAGACTTGCGAGTGTCTCAGTGGTGTATGAGGTCACTAACCATTTCCCCTTGGATTATGGGGGCTTCATTCTGCTCCCTGTCCCTGTCTTCCAGCTCAGGGGGCTGAATGCCCTGGGGATAACTGGTCTGGCTATTAAAGACAGAGGCAAAGAAGGCATTAAGTACCTCAGCCTTTTCCTCATCCTTGGTGGCAACTCCCCCCCCTGCATCCAGCAAAGGATGGAGATTCTCCTTGGCTCTCTTTTTGTTGTTAATGTATTTGTAAAAACATTTTTTATTATCTCTTACAACAGTGGCCAGATTGAGTTCTAGCTGGGCTTTTGCCTTTCTAATTTCCTCTCTGCATGACCTAACGAGATCCCTGTACTCTACCTGAATTGCCTGCCCCTTCTTCCAAAGGTGGTAAACTCTCCTTTTTTCCCCCCCGAGTCCCAGCAAAAGCTCCCTGTTCAGCGAGGCCAGTCGTCTTCCCCACCAGTTCGTCTTATGGCACATGGGGACAGCCTGTTCCTGCGCCTTTAAGACTTCCTTCTTGAAGAAGGCCCAGCCTTCCCGGACCCCTTTGCCCTTCAGGACTGCCTCCCAAGGGACTCTGTCAACTAGCGTCCTGAACAGGCCAAAGTCTGCCCTCCGGAAGTCCATGGTAGTGGTTTTGCTGAACCTCCTCCTTACGTCACCAAGAATCGAAAACGCTATCATATCATGGCCGCTAAGCCCAAGACAGCCTCCGACCACAACATCTCCCACCAGTCCTTCTCTGTTTGCAAACAGCAGGTCAAGCGAGGCACTTCCCCTGGTAGGCTCACTTACCAGCTGCGTCAGGAAGTTGTCTTCCACACACTCTAGGAACCTCTGAGACTGTTGCCTCTCTGCTGTGTTGTATTTCCAGCAGATGTCCGGCAAGTTGAAGTCCCCCACAAGAACAAGGGCTAGCAATTGCGAGACTTCTGCCAGCTGCTTACAGAATATTTCATCTGCCTCTTCATCCTGGTTGGGCAGTCTATAACAGACTCCCAGCAGGACATCTGCCTTGTTGGCCTTCCCCCTCATCCTTACCCATAAACACTCAACCCTATCGTCACCATCATCAAGCTCTATACAATCGAAACACTCCCTAACATACAGAGCCACCCCACTGCCTCGCCTTCCTTGCCTATCCCTTCTGAAGAGCTTATAGCCCTCCAGTGCAGCACTCCAGTCATGAGAGTCGTCCCACCATGTTTCTGTGATGGCGACTAAGTCATAGCCATCCTGCTGCACAACGGCTTCCAGCTCCTCCTGTTTGTTGCCCATGCTGCGTGCATTGGTGTAGATGCACTCGAGCTGGGCTATCGATTTCATCCCCAATGTTGCCATGCCACCCTTGGGCTCCTCTCTGCTGAGCCTGGTTATATCCCCTTCCCCCTTCAAACCTAGTTTAAAGCCCTCTCGATGAGCCCCACCAACTCATGAGTGAGAATCCTTTTTTCCCCCCTTGGAGACAGCTGAACTCCATCTGTTGCCAGCAGGCCCAGTGCTGTGTAAACCTTCCCATGATCAAAAAAACCAAAATTCCACTAACAGCACCAGCCTCTGAGCCACCTGTTAATCAGGTGAGTTTTCCCATTCCTTTCAGTATTCTTCCCTGCCACTGACGGGATTGAGGAAAACACTACCTGCGCTCCCGATCATGCGACTAATCGCCCCAGTGCCCTGAAGTCCCTTTTGATCGCTTTAGGACTTCTCTCTGCAACCTCATCACTGCCAACCTGTATAACCAGCAGTGGGTAATAATCAGAGGGCCGTACCAGACCAGGGAGTTTCCTAGTAACGTCCCTAACCTGGGCCCCAGGGAGGCAGCAGACTTCCCTGTGGGATGGGTCTGGACGGCAGATTGGGCCCTCTGTTCCCCACAGAAGGGAATCACCTACAACAATTACCCTCCTTTTTTTCTTAACAGAGGCAGTCATAATGCGTGGGGCTGACTGACTCACCCTAGTCAACCCCCTGGCTGGACCTTCACCTCCCTCCTCACTTGCCTGGCCCTCAAGTTCCAGAGCCCCATATCTGTTGTGTAAGGGCAACTGGGAAGGTGAGGGAGGCCAGGAGGGGATTTGCCTGCCGCCCTGAGCAGGGACCTGTTTCCATTCCCCCCCTGTCATCTTAGGTAAGAAGTCATACTGTTGCTACAACAATTAAAAATTTCTCCACTCAAAAGCACAAAGCACACTTGCTTCTATTTACAGAATTTGCAGATGGACGAATGCATGATGCAACAGTTGCTCTGTATCAATTTACACCACCTAGAGAAACTCTTTGTGGATATTTAAAAAACAGAATATAGAACATAAGGATAAGCTCTTAATCACCATTAAATGAACCAATTTGTGTTACACAAATGATCAACACTGAAGATAACTTGTTTAAAATTAAACAAACCAAGCCATTTACTTACCATTGGCAGCCTGGACTGAAGCATCTGGAGATCATCATAACCATAAATCTGCTTAAAGACAGATAAAAATAGAACATTATTATAACACTTTTCTCTGACACTGACCAATTTGGGGCTTTAAACAGAGTTTGACCTAGGCCCAGTCTATTTTAAAGGTGTACAGCTACATGTCACATTGTGCTATCATGGAGCACTGTAGCATTTTAAGACTAGTAGAGCTAAGCTTAAAATGGCTTGTCACTCTGATGTTGTTTCTTGGTGACAGCAGTCCTCTGAGGAGAGTACGACTGTCCCATCTTCAATACTGTTTTCACAGATGCATCATTCATCAACTTCTGAAAAATCTATAGGGCAGTCAGATTTGGGAGTAAGAGCAACAGCCTTCTTTGCTTCAATCATTACTTCTGAGAATAGCAGGATTTCAGATTTAATGACTAGACCACAAAGCAACCTATGGTATCCCCTTGCATTCAGTGTGATACAGAAAAATTATTAGTATAAAGTTTCTGATTCAAAAACCAGATAACCAAAAATATGTTGATCCTGGTCAGACATCAAAAAGCTACGTGCAATCTTTCAAAGTATGACAGACAGGACACACTGCACATTTCAACCATTACTATAGTAAATCTATTCCAGTAACCCAAACCTGAATGAGTCTAATTTTACTCAAAGGGCCTAAAACCTGATCCCACTGAAAACCATAGCAACATGCATGTTTAGCTTCAACAGTAGCCAAATCAGGTCTCTACCAACAGTTCTGCAGTTTACTATCAACAGCAAACCCTCACTGAATACATTTCACATATTCTTCAGCATTTGGAACAAGAATTCCAGGTGCAACATGTGCCAACAGAAATGCCTTGGCATAGGCAGCAGTAGGTCTGGAGGGCCCACTTGCACCAAGGGTTAGGCAATCAAGGGCAGGAACAATTAAATTGCTTACTGGGTAGGCAGGCAGAAGTCCTCCAGGTCCCACAATATACTGGTTATGCAACAAGGGTGGTACACCTTGGGGCAGGTTTGGGGGAGCTTTGCCTGTAGAATCAAAATACAGACACTTTAACAAGCCTTTAGAAAAGGCTTCAGCATTGAGACAAGATAGCTCACAAGCCCTGGCGGCTGCACTGTCATAGCTTGTAAAGAGCAGAACTATGCAGAAGAATTTTGTGCTGGTTGATAAAAATGCTCAAAATAGTCTGAAGAGTTTAACCATGCCTCAAGGAAGGAAAGCACAAGGTACTGAAGACTGAAAACAGTCCCATCAGAGAACAGTGATTTTTGTCATTTACTTTGTCTTAGAGGATTACAAGAATTACAGGAACTTCTCCTTTCCTCAGTCCTCTCCTGAAGGCAAAATTTAGGCATTGTTTTCAATCTAAGAGAGCAAATTCTCTCATTTTCTGCTCTGTCAACACATTCCCCCTTATCACCAGCAATTGACTGGAAAGCACTAAATGTTGCCAGCATACTTTTTGTGGGTGACTCACTGCAGCTGGAAATAGCAAAGAAGAAAATTGAAACAGTTTCAGTTGCCTCCATGAAGCAGTGCTATGAAGCAGAAGAGTTAAAAAAAAAAAAAAAGCACTTTGGCCAGTCATCAGACACATCATTTACAAGGCATTGAAATGAGAAATCGTTCTTTAAGTAAGTTTGATCTCAATATTTCAATCATTCACTTCCCTCCATAGGATTTCCTTTTAGCAGTTCAAGTTGATTAGTGAAGCAAGAGAGAATTTATCATAGAATCATTTAGGTTGGAAAAGACCTTTAAGATCATCCAGTCCAACCATTAACCTAACATTACCAAGTCCACCACTAAACCAATTAAGGGTACAGTAGCAATTTCATGTTTCCTGGCTTAATGGCTGGATTATTTATAATGAAAGTAAAAACTAGGAATCATTAAGGTTGGAAAGGACCTCTAAGATCATCAGTCCAACCATCAACCCAACACCACCATGCCCACTAAACCATGTCCCAGAGTGCCATGTCTACCCGTTTTCTGAACACCTCCAGGGATGGCGACTCCACCACCTCTCTGGGCAGCCTGTTCCAATGCTTGACTACCCTTTTCCTGAAGAAATTTTCCCTAATATCCAATCTGAACCTCCCCTGATGCAGCTTGAGGCCATTTCCTCTCATCCTCGCATTGCTTCCACTTCAGTGCAAGAAGCTTCCCCACCTTCTCTCTCTGTGGACCCTTTTTCTGAAGGGCTATTTGCTGTGGAATGACCCAGACATCAGACACTTTTTTCCTTTCTGTAGATGTGGCAGCATGGATGAAGCATATGATAATGAGGACACTGCAGTATATTTTGATACTGCCAAATGAATTCAAGTCACAAAGACAACTGAAATTAAAGCTAATGTGAACTCACAGCCAAGAGCTGATTACAACCTGGAATACAAACTGAGCGAATCTCCTAGCCCAAAACTTCCAGAGTCAGAACTGCTCTGGTGTCTATTTATAAAGCTCTTTGGGGATGGAATGTGCTATATAAATGCCACATAACACCCTAACAAATATTTCAAATACACAAAACCAGGCAACTTTAAGCCAGCAAATAAAGCATGCTGAAAATGCTAGTGTGGATTTCTTAGCATAGTTATGGCTGGTGAGATGCTCAACTGACAGCTCTGCTGACTGAAGTCCTCTGTCTATCCACGTGATCTGTTAATATTGCGAACCTGAAGACATTAAGGGAGCTGCCCGTGTGGTAGCAGCTGGTATAGACACACTGGTAATGCTCAGGCCAAGGCTGTTTGTAGTGTTCATACTGCTTGCCATGCTGACAACCGAAGAGGTGGTGCTAGTGGACGAGGTTGAAACAGTTGAAAAGGTTGTTGAGGGCTGGAGCGAAGTTGTGTTCTCAACACTAGTGTGCTAGAAATGAGACAAAAAGAATGAGGATGACAGAGCAAATAAACCACAGTGGAAGATGCTGGGGGCAGGGGAACAAACCCCAAACCAACAATCTTTTAAGTAACAGCAGCACATGCAAAAGAAAAAGATATGCATTATCTATGTTCCAAGCAAGCAACTAAGTTGCATGCTTGTGATTTTTAAGTATTCAAAGAAAATTATTACATGAGAGTTAAATTCAAACCACTATATCATCGTAAAATTATACCACAGTAACTCAAATGTCACTCCACTGAATTATTTCTTGCCCTTTGCTTGTATACTCATTTAAGCTAGTACTTGTTATGTTAAATAAACTCCTATATTCTTCGAAAAGACAGTATTTGTTTTCAAAATACAGGACACTGCTATCGTGATTTCCTCAATGCACTTGTGGAATTTAAAAAATTAGAACTGCAGTACCCCACAACAGAGTCAATGTGGTAAACCGAAACGCAGACCAGACGTATTACAGGAACATGTGAGGATAAAGGAGTTCCTGGTTTGAATCCAGCACAATACAGTGCCTTAGCTGCAAGCTGATCATGCTTGCAAAACAGTGCCATCAACACACAGAAGCCAAAACAACTCTGACAACAGAAAAGAAGGACATTTGGATAAATGTGAATTTTTAAGTTACATATTCAGTAGGGATGGAGCATTACAAACCAAAATACAGGCATAAAGGAAAGCAGTAACCTATCTGCACACCCCAACTGGGATTGTACAGAAGTACCCCATCAGAGAACGAGGCAGCATCTGGCTCGTTTGTGCAATCTCATCTAGAGCACTGTGTTCAATACCATTTGCCTTGTTACCTTAAATGCATTAAATACACAGGTGACAACAATGCCACATGGTAAACTCTAAAATCATCTGTCATGAGGCATTTGTCATGACATGTATCATTCCATCACCTGCATTTTG
The DNA here is from genome assembly GCF_030463565.1 of Pelecanus crispus. NCBI lineage: Eukaryota > Metazoa > Chordata > Aves > Pelecaniformes > Pelecanidae > Pelecanus > Pelecanus crispus. The sequence goes on along the minus strand of NC_134675.1, from coordinate 21,625,585 downwards.
CCAGCTAACCTCTCCAGTGGAGTCCACATTTTGGAGCAGTTTCAGACAGCCACTTCTAAAGATTTTTTTTTTTTTTTTTATTTAATACATTTGTTACAAGAAATTTTTTCTTTATTCCATCCCCCCTTGCTGGCATGAAAGTTTCCTCTACAGTTGTGTGTCTGGCAAGTCTCTGTAATAGCTATTCCTGATCTAGTACAAATCACGACTTTTTTTTACCACTAGAGGGACTGGCAGTCCTCCTTCCCCGAGATGAAGCTCTTGTTTCAGTTCTTAGTGTACTGAGACACAATGAACTTTGAGAGGGTCTTAATCATCAGATAAACTGACTATATGCCAAACATCTGTTGAAATGCAAATTGGACTTACTGCATGTGATGTGCTTGAAGACAACACTGAGGCAGGGGAGAGGCTGCTCTGATTGGAAAGGGAGCTAGAAAGAAATTGCAAAGAATTAATAAAATTAATTTTTCCTAGAACATTTTTTAATATATACATATATACACAAACACAGAGTAGGTAGTAGGATATTAGTTAAAGAATAAAAACTGTAGGTATGTGTATACACATACACACACAGTAGGATATTAAAGAAAAAATTGTCTGTAGGGGTGCATGTACACCTACACCCCTACAGACGTTTTTCCTTTAACTTATATCCTACTACTGTTTAATGAAAAAAATTCAAGTACAGAGACAACTATTACTAAACAAGAAACATCTAATACACCATTCATTTGTATTTATCAATTTACTATATTTTTAGAAAATCAATAGCTGCTTCAGGAATTATGTAGCAATGACTCCAAGACATGTAAAGTCCAAAACCAGAAGAAGGTTTCACACAAGACATGGCTTGTTTCTCATTCTTTCCCTGAGCAACTGCTGCTACCTGCCATGGGGCACAGGTATTAATTAGGTGAGGCAGTGCTTTGGTTTGACTCACTATGGTATTTCTCACATAACCTGCATGACATTAGTTCAACCAATTAGAACTGCAGTTCATTTGCCCCATAACTCTGCCAAAAGCCCCAATACTCTCTCAAAAGACAGGGCTCAAAAAAAAACCCCAAAACACAAAAAAACCCCAAACAAACAAAAACCAAACCCAAACCACCACCCACCAAAAAAAACCACAGCAAATGAAGAGCATCTGTGAAAGCCCAAAAATTAGACATACTACTACAGAATCTGGCAATTTAATCAATTACACCCCACCAAAAGCCATTTCCTCTTTGAAAAAATGAATTGGAACTACCAGTTCAGGGGATTCTTTATTTTCATATCTTACAGTGTATGTATAAGACTGGTGAAAAACATCTGCAGATAACTTAATTTTAGGAAGCAACTCTGCTTTAGCACCATCTTTTTTCCCCTAGCTGACCAGGCCTGTGAACTTTTGGCAGCAACAGCAGCACTGACATTCATCTGTAATCCAAAGATCTTTAAATGTCTCCCTGAAAGGTGACTGAAACTGGTTCTTAAACATTTACACTGACAAAAGTTATACCTTAAATTTGACATCAAGAACATTAGAGTACAACATAGAATAAACAAAATGAACACTGAACAAAGGCAAACAAAACAAAGCCATAAAAAATATGTATTGTTTGGTGCTCAAAAAGCCCCTCCTCACATGAAATCAGAAGCAAGAGAGATCCTAACCATAACAAATATTTTAGTATTCTCTATGGAAATAGCCACAAGAAAATGCAGCAGTTTTCATAACAAAGCTGCAGGCTAAATTATATGCCCTAATTTAAGGGCAAACACTTCTGGCAGCTCTCCAAGGCATGGGATCAGAATAAATCTTGGCAGTTTCATAGATTAATTTTACTTCGACTCTTTAAAACTGTTCCCCATCTCCAGGAATTATAATGACACCACTTCAGGCAGCAAGGAAAGAAATGGTTCAGTCCAACATATGGTTTTAAACCACTCCCTTGCCTGCTCTCCCCAGCTTTTCTAATAAGCCTTAATTGGCCATCTGACCTACAGCAGAGACAGACAAGAGTCACCAGCACAACCAAGTCATACATACTTGGAATTCAGGAATCATCTAAGCATGGTGCTTGGTATCTGTCTAACAGCATCAATCCTCCAACTAAAATTTCTACCACTGTACATAGCTTTTCAAACAAACGTGGGGAGATGATGTTTCTAATGCGAATGGAGCAATTCTTCCTATTTGACATATTTACCATTTTATTCAACAGAAAACACTAGTGTATTAAAAGAGAATCAACCATGTCCTACCTGTGAAACAGAAAAAAAAAGTGTGATAGCCCATCAAATTAGTTTCTTACATTAACAAATGCAGTACAAATGTGATGTGGTGGGTTGACACTGGCTGGATGCCAAGTGCCCACCAAAGCTGCTCTATCACTCCCCTTCTCAACTGGACAGGGGAGAGAAAATATAACAAAAATGCTCATGGGTCAAGATAAAGACAGGGAGAGGTCACTCAGCAATTACTGTCACAGGCAAAACAGACTCAACCTGGGGAAAATTAGTTTAATTTATTACCAATCAAAACTGAGTAGGAGAGAGAACTGAGAACATGTGTAGGGTAATGAGAAATAAAACCAAATCTTAAAACACCTTCCCCCCAACCCTCCCTGCTTCCCAGGCTCAACTTCACTCCCAAATTCTCTACCTCCTCCCCCTGAGTGGCTCAGGGGGATGGGGAATGGGGGTTGCAGTCAGTTCATCACATGCTGTCTCTGCTGCTCCTTCCTCCTCAAGGGGAGGACTCCTCACACTCTTCCCCTGCTCCAGCATGGGGTCCCTCCCACAGGAGACAGTCCTCCACAAACTTCTCCAATGTGGGTCCTTCCCATGGGCTACGGTTCTTCACAAACTGCTCCAGCGTGGGTCCCCCACAGGGTTACAACTCCTGCCACAGCAAACCTGCTCCAGCATGGGTTCCTCTCTCTCCATGGGTCCTGCGCCAGGAGCCTGCTCCAGCACAGGCTTCCCACAGGGTCACAGCCTCCTTCAGGCACATCCACCTGCTCCAGCTTGGGGTCCTCCATGGGCTGCAGGTGGATATCTGCTCCACCATTAACCTCCATGGGCTGCAGGGGGACAGCCTGCCTCACCATGGGCTGCAGGGGAATCTCTGCTCTGGTGCCTGGAGCACCTCTTCCCCCTCCTTCTTCACTGACCTTGGTGTCTGCAGAGTCGTCCTTCTCTCATATTCTCACTCCTCACTCCAGCTGCACTTTGTGTCCTGGAGGTTTGTTTGGTTTTTTTGTCCCGTCTTCCCCCCCCCCCCCCCCCCCCCCTTAAATATGTTATCACAGAGGTGCTACCACTGTCGCTGATTGGCTCGGCCTTGGCCAGTAGCAGGTCCATCTTGGAACCGGCTGGCATTGGCTCTATTGGACATAGGGTAAGATTCTAGCAGCTTCTCACAGAAGCCACCCCTGTAGCCCCCCCCGCTACCAAAACCTTGCCATGCAAACCCAATACAGGTGAGTATTAAAATATAACTCAACCAGTATAGCCTCAGATGTCACCTGTCTGAGGACGAAGCTCAAGTAACAGGCACTGAAAAATCAGACAGATGTGCAAACAAGCTAAGCTGTGCTAAATGCACTTCCAGGAATGCCAATCTTGTAGTTCAAAGTGTCTTAAGGAAATGTCTTAGAAAAAGGAAAAAAAAAGAAACCACACACTGTCCCTGTGGAATTATTTCTGATTTTTAATTTTAAAAAATACAAATATAAATGAAACCACAATATTTCAAAAGTAGCCAGGAAGTAAACTGTTAAGGAATGATTTCAAACATACAACACTAAACAAACAGCAGATACTGTGGACAAAGTAGGAAAAACAAAGTGGGGGAATCAATTTAGCTGGCATGATTGAAGCAAGAGCCCCTTGAAACACAAAGTTGTTTATACACAATGAAAACTTGAGGGCAGCAGCTGCTCTATCATTAAGAGGCAGCCCAGTGCTCATACTTTGCAGCCAGAAACATCCTGGTCTCTTCTGAATCTCTCTCCTAATTCTAGTTAATGTCAGAAAAGGGGACCCTGGTGTCCGACAGCCCCATACACAACCACCCTCACGTTTGCCCTTTCCCCAAAATTAAACCCCTTTCAGTTTATCACAGCTCCTACTGTACCTGCTTAACTGGGAAAGCGAGCTGCTGGCCAAATCACTGGACTGAGGCAAGCTGGGCAATGCTGCCGCGTGCTGCGATGCTGAAGGAAGAAGCGAAGCAGTGGTGGATACCACGCTAGGCAGAGAACCAGCAGAAGGTAGCGAAGGAGAAGGCTCTGTCTTAGGTGCTGGAACTGATGGAGTAGCTGCAACAAGTTAAAAAGAGGCATTCAAATACGAGTTCCAGCATACCTGATATCCCAGCCTGGATCCAGGAACACATTAGTATTCTCCCCTTGGTTTACAAAAACCTGACCATTAAGAACCAGTAACGGTATCAAGCAATCTAGCTATTAAGGAAAAGTCAAACAGCAACAGAACTATCATTTTTTCCCTTTAAGCTCTTCACCTACAATAGATTTATAATTTTGACTGCTACACGTGTAGTAAACTACAGTCTTCTGCACTTTACCTCCCACTATATGGATTACTAACTTTTGCTTGCAAGTCAATCCTCATTTTAAAATTCCTTGCGTTTGGTTCCGTAAACAAAAGTCATTTGCGCTTTTCAAGGCACTGTACAAATCTGCTTTTACCTACAGCTCTGCTTCTTCATTCCAACCTACATGGCACCTTTGATGTTTGAGACTTAGATCGCTGGAGTACAAGGGCACATACAACTTACCAGTTTGGAGAACTGAGTCAAATGTGTAATGCAGTAGAATAAAAGAAGCTACAGTAAAAGGCCACGATTGAGCACAGCATTAAGCACTTTTAATGGCTAAAGAGTTGTCAAATATTGTCTTTATTTGACCTAAATAACAAAAAGTGTTTAGCATTAATATTACTTTTTAGTCTATACAGAGTAGAACTTGTTTACCACAGACATGCCTTTCCAAAGGATCACTATACCGTAATAAGACACTGAACAACTCTACTGCCCAACATAGTTCCCAGCTGTTTCTACATTTATCTCTTGTCCTCCAAAGATAATGCACAGAATTAGAGACACTCACCCACCAATAAAACTCAGAGTTGAGCCCTGCCTTCTGCTGCACCATGCTTCCATACCACACCAGAGACCGCTACCCAGTGGATCATCACTAACTTGCAATGCATGTGAAAACAGTCTTAGAATGGTCACCAAAAGTCAGATACACGCTTGGAAGTTACACATCACAGTTTGTTCACATTATTGGTGTGGTTTCCTTGCTAAATGACCCAAGTCAGGTTGCTGGATTGGGTGCTATGCAAACAGAAATCAAAAGGTTTTGTCCTTAGCAATAAGTATGAGGGTAACTGACAACAGAAAAGGAAATTCAAGTGACAAACAGAAACCTAGTTATGAAGAAGGCAACTATATCACCTGATACCTCCTGGCAAGATACATATAAAAATAAGTAAATAACCTTTACAACTCTCAATACATTTAGAACAGGGTTCCCTCCTTGAAGTAAAAGTAGATGCCCTTAATACAAGGGACAGAATCACCATCTTCATTAAGACCCCTTACAAGATGCCTGAACACTATGTGCAAGACAAAGAAAACCAGGAGACAAGTAGGATGGTCAGAATTATTACATATCAGTCACACTTTGAACTAAGGGTTTAGGAAGCATGGGATCTGGATATTAAAGGACAATAGCAGCAAAGATGAGAGGTGAACAACTAAGAATATTATCAGCACATACAGAAGGGAAAAGGTCAGTACTTTCAAATGTTAAGAAGGGAATTTCAAAATTATTTGGATGCATGACATAGATACATGGAAGAAGACTGATTCCAGTTTATGTGCTTGAGATACAGAAAAACCCAAAAGTGTTCTCAAGGAAACTGGCATAGAAAAAGGGACTAATAAAGCTGTTAGAGAATAATTACAAAAATACTAGGAATTCTCAGATCTTTGTTTTCCATAGCAAAAATACAAGTCTGTAGTGAATTTCATAAATTGTTTATTAATTCTGTACACGAGAGTAAAAGTTTTCCACTTGAAAATCTGTCTTTATATATAACAATCTTTTAAGTGGTAACTCTTTGGGCATATACACTCCTCCTGCTCATTTAAATTGAACTTGGCACTAACAAGACACTGTTTACAGGTGTGAATTCTCAACTTTCTACTCAGAAGTATAAAAAAAACCCAAAAAGGCCACCCCAACTAATGACCTACCTGAAGAGATGTTTAAGAGGAGGACAGACCTAAAATTGAAGTATTGAAATTCCAAAAGATGTTAATTCACACTGCTGCCCTTGAAAACTTCCACAGAGCAGCACATAAAGGTCAGAAGAGTAAATACTATAATTATTTTAACTCCAGGAAGAAAGCTGTAGGGATGCTACAAGTAAAATACCACATCAGAAACAGGCCAAGATGAAGATAACAGTAATGCCTGTATCAGAGCCAGTACTGTGTTATTGCTACCCCACTGCAAGGCAGCAAGCTACCCGGCAGAGGGAGCATGTTAGTCACCCTTATTCCCTCCAGGCTTCTAACAGGGCAGAAGTAGCACTAAACCCAGTGAGAGGTGCATTCAAAGAATGTGACTGTTTCATTACAGCTAAATGCTACTCACAGCTTCCCAACTGCGAATCGGAAGAATTGCTAAGAAATTTTATATTAAATTTTAATTTTATATTAATTTTTGGCAGATAAATTCAAAAGAAAAAGCAGCAAAGCAGCTTCTCTAATTCTAAGACTGCTTAGGTTTGTAGATTTAATAAGGCTGCTTTCATACTTTAGTTTTAGTCAAGAAGCAAGCAGTGTATCCTATGCAAGTACAAAATAAACTCAAATGGGTCAGCCACAAATTAGCCAGCAAGAACAATGTAAAACCTTAAACCAGACGTCACTGCTACAGTTGTGCGCACAGCAAGTAGTAAGGAAAGATCAGAAAGTCCCATGCACAACCAAGCTTTGTAAACTTACTGTCAAGAGTTGCCTGTGTTCTAACACCACTGTGCCCATTCTGTAAACAAAGAAGAAATGAATGAATAAATCATCTTAGAGGTATGTTACATGTTCAGACTGAATCAAACATGGAACATGCTTCATGCAAAATTCTATATTCATTCTAAATTGAAAGACAAAAAAAGGCAGAAAATTAACTTTTTACTGCCTTTAACAAAACCACATAATAAAGTTGTCTCAAGTGCAAGGTGTCCTGAACATACAGAATCCCATACACTGCCCATACTACACCCATCAGCAGGAGACCTTCCCATGTACTGTATATAACATAAACTTCAGGTTCACACAGATATGAAAGAAAGAATTGCATTAACATATAGGAAATGGTTGTGCTTTTGATCTAATGAAACTCACAATTTTAACTATCCAAGTTACACAGAGACGCCAATTTTTTTCCATTGAAAGATAAGACTTGAGAAGCTCCAGTTGTTTTTTTGATAACGCTGGAGTACAGAAGTGGATAGTCTATGCTTGATCCTCACCAGTACATACGAGCTAGTGCAGAAGACAAGTGTGACTGAGCCATTGCATAACAAAGGCCAGAAGTAAATCAACTTACAGACTCTCACAAGTTCCTTAAACATTTAATAAATCAAGTTCTCTTAAAACAAACCTACATTCCATATACAAAGAGAGTAGGTGCTTTTGAATATCTTCCGAGAGGTCCTCTCTGTCCTAGATTAGACCTCTCCCTATACTTTTTAAAATAAAACATGAAACTAAATTTCCAATGCTGTTTAAATCCAACAAAAGAGTAATGCTGGAGGGGCCACAAACAGTTTGGGATCCATTTGCTAGTTGCCATATAAATTTAATAAATAACATACCTTTGGATAGAAACTGTCAAGTTATGGCAAAATACCATGACTAATATTTACACACAGAGATAGTTCCTTTTTTAAAAGCTAAGCTTCAGGGAAGGAAGCTCAACTAGAATGTTAAGTATTACTAAGAAAAAAGGTCAAACAGCAATTTAAGATGTCAAAACCCATAAAATCAGAAGCTCTCATATCCCAAATACAAAAAATGGAAATAGGAAAAGAAAAAACAAATAACAGGGTGGACTCGGGAATCAAAAATACCACTTGGCTTGGTTAAAATATTAACATAGCAGGGTAATACAAGTCTAACATAGATAAGAAGATTTCACCTTTTTCAAGGTCTTATTTCTAAAATTCACTCACCATAACTGCAACAGGGGTTGATTCAGACGGAGCCATGGAGCTTTGGTACACTACCCTACTATGCACAGAAGTCTGGTCATAGGAGGAAGTTGTTGTTACTGGGCTAGTGCTCTGGGATGAGCAGGTCAGACTGGAAGAGGTGATGGCAGAAGTTGTGTAGGTGGACTCCTGTACTGTATTGGATATTGGCAAAGAGGTATTCAAAGGATCACTGGAAAAAGTAAAAATTATTTATTATCTTGGTAAACAACATCTCAAACACCTTCATGAAAATATCAGCTCCTATACATTTATCTAGAACTACCTTAAACATGTAGTCAAATCTACATTATTTATACTAGATAATCTAATAATGAAAAAATATTTTGCTCTGGTCCCCAGTAATCTGCTTCAAAACCATCAGCTGCACTAAGCACCATTCACCTTCTTCCTGCCAACCCAATCAAAACAAGGGTTTCCACACAAGCACTTTTCAGTCATATTATTTACACCTTCTCAAAGGATAAATTAATGATCATAATCTCTTTTTTAAACAATTAGATCCATAAAGTCTGGTATAAGATGAGAAACACCCTGTCTCTTTTTACAATAGAATTCTAACATTACAGTAGCAGTCTAACAGAATGAACTATGCAAAGAGGAAAAAATACTTTAAAACATGCAGGAGTGTTTTACTTTCTAAACAGCTTAAATAATTTACAGAATAGAAATGAATGTGAAAATTCATTTTTACTAGTATTTCTGAATTAACTTCAGGAAGCTTTTTACTGAAGCCAATTTTTTAATGAATAAGGAAGAAAAAAATGGGTTACTGGTACATTGGCATTTATTATTGGCTATTTTAGCATTTCAGTAAGAGCTTCTGCATACTGAAAGCCTGGCTTCTTTTCTCATCCCATAGGAGCATCAGATCTGTAATCTGGTGCCAATCTACTGACACACATATGTGGTACACAAGGGTCACCTCTCCTGGATCAAAAGCAGAAAAATTCAGGTTGTGAGGAACAAACCCTCAAACAAATTTGAAAATCAGGACAATTAAACATGAGAAAGCAATTCTATAAAGGGTAGCTTATTATAAGGTTATTTATATTCATGTCATCTCCAGCTTCACATCAACCCATCCAGGGAGATTTTGATTGTCATTAGAAAATAAATTTCTCCTTTCAGATGCCATCCACAGAAAACACAGCTTACAAGTCATCATATTTCCCCCTCCCATTACATGGTAACTGTACCTTGATTTTTTTGGCACAAACTTGACCCCTTAAAGAAGACATGTAAGAATGCACAAGGGGAACTCGCACGTACTTTACAGATTTTGAGTATAAGCTATTGTTGGCCGCCTGGCTGGTATTCTCACTGCTTGAAGTTGATCCAAATTCTTGGAGCGCAGGCTCTGATCCAAACTCCAGAGCTCCAAACTGAACATTTAACCCTGTCACATCCGCTGATCCAGGCATCTCCACTGCAGAGGCAGGAATCTTAAAGGAGGGAAAAAAAAGCCGTAATTCCTTTGCATGCACTATCTGTATTAAAGATATCAGTAACTGACACCCTCTCCTCCCTTAAACTACAGGCTTCTTCAGTTATTGCCTCAGCCTTCACTGCTAGCTAGATCTGCGACAACCCCCCAGTTTACATCACATAAATTAACTACATTCTTGTAACCTGAAATTAATTGATTCTGTGCCCTGATCTGGAGCTGAAAGAGTAAGCCATACTATACTACAATATCAAAGTGTCATCCGTGTCTATCCCCCTTCAGTCAACATTCATCTTGTGGCTACTAAGTCAATCCAAAATCACTTGGCCACAGTCATTTTCCATACAGAGCAATCAGATATGTGCTTGGAAAAGACATCACCACTGAATTTTGGACCTAAAAACTATCAAGCTTAGAATTTCCTGCTTTATAAACAAGAAATAGACCATGGCCTTTGCTCTCCTCCCTAGCAACTTATATATAGAATAGAATCATAGAATCATTTAAGTTGGAAAAGACCCTTAAGATCGAGTCCAACCATAAACCTAACACTACCAGTCCACCACTAAACCATGTCCCTAAGCACCACATCTACATGTCTTTTAAATACCTCCAGGGATGGCAATTCAACCACTTCCCTGGGCAATGCTTGACAACCCTTTTCGTGAAGAATTTTTTCCTCATATCCAATCTAAACCTCCCCTGGCACAACTTGAGGCCGTTCCCTCTCATCCTATCACCTCTTACTTGGGAAAAGAGACTGACACCCACCTCACTACAACCTCCGTTCAGGTAGTTGTAGAGAGCGATAAGGTCTCCCCTCAGCCTCCTCTTCTCCAGGCTAAACAACCCCAGTTCCCTCAGCCACTCCTCATAAGGCCTGTTCTCTAGACCCTTCACCAGCTTCGTTGCCCTTCTCTGAACACACTCCAGCACCTCCATGTCCTTCTTGTACCGAGGGGCCCAACACTGGACACAGTATTCCAGGTGCGGCCTCACCAGTACTGCGTACAAAGGGACAATCACTTCCCTAGTCCTGCTGGCCACACTATTTCTGATACAAGCTTTTGTATATTTATATGTTTACTAAGGACAAGCCACCACTCAATTACCCACCTTGGATGTTGGAGTTATCCTCCGTTTTGGTGGTTTTATCTGTTTCTGCTGGGTTTGATGGCCAGTTACTGCCTGGTTATCCATAGATATAGCAGGGAGCTGTAACATTTTGCTAACAGCTGTAGAGGTGTCTACTGGTGATGGCTCACGGAGTTTTACCTGGGAGGAGGACGACTCCAGCCCAGGAGGAGGAACAGGGACTGCCTGCATTTGTTGTTGCTGTCGCTGGGTCAGCTGGCTCAGAACTGGGGATGGTTCAGGCTGGGATTTAAAGTCTGGTCAGCATTGGGAAAAAGAAATATCAAAATTAAAGCATTAAACTCTGCTCTTCATGCTTCTACTCTTTATGAAAGAATCTGGGTGACTTGACACAGTCAACAGCTATGATTTTATAGAGTGTGCAAGTCTCTTTCAGACATCACACACGTTTCACATTGAACATTACCACTGCAATAAGGCCAACATTTGATATTCTCCACTTTAAATAAACAGCTGTGGGCAGGCATTACTTAGCTTTCTTCAAAAATATGAAAACAAACTTATCTATACAGTCACATATTATCACACATTAGGCCTCAAAAACTGTTACGGATTATTTTAATCAAACACTGCAAGTTTCACTGTAATTAACTGTGCCAATAAATTGTGATTACTTCCAAGGGGTCTGGAGTTGCAATTTAGAGGTATTATGAGTGAGGATTTCCTGCCCCTACAAAGGAGATTATTTTCAACACAAAGAGGAATTCATCTACCATCTCAATCTGGCTGAAAGTCAAGAGACACTGGACACTGACAGTTTTTTTCCCCAAGTCTTCCCCTTTCATGTTTTTCAGACACTGAAAACCAGGCAGTGAATGTGAGCACTGGTCAACAACTGTAAGAGATCCACAGCATTTGCAATGTGAAGGGTTTTTTATTCAGTTGGTAAAGTGCATTAGAAAGCAACTTAAAATGTACGTAAACATTTTTTCAGAATTGCTGCATGCTACCAAATTGGCTGCTTATCTATCTGGAAACATACACGAGAGCTATCACTCTTCACAGTGAGGATACTGTTAGTAACTACACTGCAAAAAAAAGTTTGTGTCATTTTCACTGTTTCTACTAGTTTTACTCAATTAAATGAAAAATCTATACAATTATGAATAGACAAAATGGGTAATCTGCATCATTCTCAGCACATGTAGACTTCACATTAGGGAAAGAACACTGAAATGCAATGCACATTATGAAGAAATTATATAGTACTCACTCAAAATTCATGTAATGGTTAGAAGAGAAAAAATTGGGGGAAAAAAAAGACAAAATATGGTACAACCTTATACTCAGCTAGAAGCAGCATAGGCACAGTGAAAATAAGTATTTTCCAGGATTTGTTGAGAAACAGTCACATTAAAGTTCCACTTAGACATTAAAGCATATTAAGTCAAAGACGTCATTACATGAAGGCTCAACAACTTCTAAAGATGCAATGACATTTATGGATAGGCTTAAACCTATCAAAACTTAGTTTGTGATATACTCATAATGTCTATTACCAGCAAGTAAGTGTAACTCTTAGTGTTGTAACCAATTGTATTATTAGGATTATATTTTTTTAGAAAAAGCTTTTCATTTAAGGCCATTTTAAACTGTCATTGGCATTAAGAAATCTTACAGGCTAACAGAGAGAGAGAGAAAAAACTATGTCAAAGCACTTACCAAACTGACTAAGGACTGAGGATTGAGTAATGGGTGGGTTTAGATCCCAGGATGATATGGTAGTTGTGGTAGTGGTGGTAGAGCTACTGTTATTTTGTTGAGAGGTAAACTGACCCAAGCCTGGAGATTTCAATTGGTCCAAGATTTGGGATCCAGTAGAATTTGCCAATTTAGAGGATCCAAGTTCTCCAAAGCCAGAACAAAGAACTGCAGACTACCAAAAGATGAAAAAAAAAAAATAAGAGGAGGGGAAGGAGTGGAGTTAAGTATTTAATAAATAATTTGAACATAACCATAGGGTCAATGCCTACAGCTGCTATTTGGCAGCAACCAAAACCTCTTCAGTCCTAGATTACTAATAAACGACCAATAAGAAATTCAGCAGTTGTAGCATATGGCCAGATTCTCTCTGGTTATCACCAATACAACTTCCACCACTGATTGCAACAATACTGATTTACTTGAATCCATGCATCTCAAATAGCACGTATTTACTAATAGTTGAACTGATTTTCAGAGAATACATACAAATGCCCAATTTCAAGCTCTCACAATTGACTCAGAAATAGGCAGGTTTCCACAAAAAGCAGTCAAATATGTGCTTGGAAATAACACATCATAGTTTTCTGGCATAGAACTCTTCACTATAAACAAATTATTTCATCCTAAATCAGCATGCAGTAAACACATCCACTCTCTACTCAAAAATTAATACAAGTACTTCATGTATAACTACTTCGCAAAACCAGAAAAAAAAGTAATCCCTTCCCTTCCCCCCCCATGTGTGAATGGAAGGAATGGAATTAAGAATTCCATTCCTTCAACGTTTTCAACCTGAATTTTACAAATACTGAAACATCCCATGAAATGACCAGTACTGGAAAAGTTGTTTAACCTGAAATATTTACTCATTAAGAATATTTAGAAAGATTAAGATAACTTTACCAGACTTTGAGGAGAATAAGAGTTTACAGCACTGGAGCTGCCAGTTCCTGATGCCACCTGGGTGCTGTGCTGAGAATTTGTGAAGACTAGGGCTTGGCCAAAGCTCTGCTGCTGGGGAGCCTCAAATGAGTTGCCTTCTGTCTCTTGGGTAGAAGTCACAGGCTTTTGAAGCAGTGTTACCAAATCAATGCTGTAAGAAAAAGCAAAGTTTGGCTGGAATAAACATAACTATTGGGCTGCGTTGAAACTGAAGAAAGCACTGACAATACTAAAGCTGCTGTATCAGCAACAGTATTATTACTGATTAACAGTCTTTTCAAATATTGCTTGTCTGCCATACAAAAAGAGGTAGAACAGAGGTTTTTTCCAGAAAGTAAAATTCTGCTAACTGAAACCTTCCACTACAGTTAAAATATAAATTATCTTTGCACTCTTTTCAAACATTATCTAATTTATAACATCATGTATCATATAAATAACCTATATGATTAATATAACCAAGTAACCGGACACAAGTCATAAGAGATACATTATGTTTGAGTGGATCCTGCCTGCAAGCCCATTATATATATTGATATCTGTATATCACACTATCCCTTTAAAAAGAGCAAGTCCTACCTCTGTATAGGGTGGGTATGAGGACAGTGAAGAATGAAGTCACACATGCAGCAATGTAGTGAATGTGCGATGACATGGAAGTCACAAGAGGAGCAGAAATAAAAGCTAAGTTTCTCAGACAGTAGGCACATATCCAAAATTACTCTACCACACATACCTGAGCAGGATAAGAAACACGAATTTTCCTATATTTAGCATGGCTTACTAACCCCTACCACATGTTTAGCACAGGTTTATCCAAGGAAAAGCAAAGCATTCAGACAATAAGAAAAAAAAAAAATCTACTCCAAAAATTCTGACTTAAGTTTATCCTAAATATACCACAGGCTTGGGCTGAAGAGCTGCTTCCAGCACTTTCATTAGCATAGATTTCTTAATGCCAAAACCTTTCTTATGGCAAGTAAAAAAAAAAAAACCAAAACCAAAAACCCACTGTCATGGTTTAACCCCAGCCAGCAACTAAGCACCACGCAGCCGCTCGCTCACTCCCCCTACCCCAATGGGATGGGGGAGAGAATTGGAGGAGTAAGAGTGAGAAACACTCCTGGGTTGAGATAAGAACAGTTTCATAATTGAAATAAAAGTAAAATAGTAATGATAATAATAACAGTATAATAATAATAGTAATAATATACAAAGCAAGTGATGCACAATGCAATCGCTCACCACCCACTGACTGATACCCAGACAGTTCCCGAGCAGCAATCGCTGCCCCCTGGCCAACCCCCCCCAGTTTATATACTGAGCATGACGTCATATGGTATGGAATAGCCCTTTGGTCAGTTTGGATCAACTATCCTGGCTGTGCCCCTCCCAGTTTCTTGTGCACCTGGCAGAGCATGGGAAGCTGAAAAGTCCTTGACTAGCATAAGCAGTACTTAGCAACAACTAAACCATCAGTGTGTTATCAGCATTCTTCTCATCCTAAATCCAACACACAGCACTATGCCAGCTACTAGGAAGAAAATTAACTCTATCCCAGCTGAAACCAGGACAAAAAACCAAAACAAAACCCCCACACCTACCCCCCCCCCCCCCCCTCAAAACAAAACACCAGAATTTGAGTTGATGAACTAAAATATTTTCTAACAAAATTTGAGGGACATCCACTGGAAGAATACTTCCATTACAACAACGAACATGCGAGCATATCAGCTTTAAGAAAGAAAGGAATATAAACTGTAGACCAACTGACACCATGCCTCCTCCAGGTCACAACCATAAGGAAAATTTTGCTGCAGTCTGGAGTACAGCAGTACAGCTGTACCAGGATGTTTGGGATCATTAGGCCATCTAGTTTTCAGATCTCATGCTATCCAACTACCAAAGTCTTCATCACACAACTTTAACCTGCTCTCCTGGGACCTGAGGCTAATGCAGGCAACTGATTCCACAACATCATTGGCCAGGCATTTGGTAAAGACAAAGGCAAGCAAAGGAAGGCAGCAACTGCCATATTTTTGATTCTCTATCTGAACTCTGTATCATCAGTTAAGGCAAGTAATTGCAATGCTTACCAGGAAATTCACCTTCTTACCAACGCAAGCTTTTCTGTTAACATATTTGTCAAAGCACTACATTCTGAACACTTTCTGCACCTACAGGGGCAAGCTTTCCATTTTCTGGACAGCAAAGCCAGAGTTTCCTTTTCAACAGCAGAAAACTTTTCTTCCCATCTACTTTTGTTCCTGCCTGTAAGCAGTGTTTGTGCAGAAGACAGGGTCTTCTCAGTATTATGCTTGTGGATTGGGTAAGTTTGGCTCCATTTCCATAGTCAATAATAGGTAACACAGGGACCCACAAAACCAATGATTTACAAGCAAGGCTTTTGCAATTTTGAAATTAGCTTGACCAATCTCTGACCAGGGCTGCCCTATGTTTTATTCAACATTTTATATGTGCAAGCTAACATTGCTTCACCAAGCAAGTTTTTAAGGTATAGGGAAACCATAGAAGAACAACTTACCTTTGCCCAGGAATCACATGATTCTCAGCTGGAACAGAGGAAGCAGTGAAGACTTTTGTTTCAGAAAGCTGAAAAAGAGGGGGGGGAAGAAGAGGTATTTTAAATCATACACATGCTCACACTTCAGTGCTGCAACATCTGCAGAAATTCCATCTTGGTCATGTACTTTCAGATAAAAGTAAAGTCAAACTATCATTACAACCAGTTATGCTGCAGTTCTGCTTAAAAAGACAAAAACACATAGTCAAACTTCAGCAAAGTCTTCTCCATAGAATCAAGTACCAATTTAATTAAAGTGTTAGGAAATTTGATCTATTGAACACACACAATGGTATACCAATGTAACTACATCAGTATGGGCAACAGTTTAACTGAAACATATACCAGTAGAAAGTAATTAACATGACAGCTAGTATAGCATCAGTGTAAAGATACCTCGTGCAGATATAATTTAAGACTCCATAGAGCAGCTCTGATAAATCTTGTTGCAGAAGTCTAACGCATTGCGCCATTCCCACTCACTCATTTCATATATCCCTGTGTTTTACATTTCAGCTCACATCACCAGCGGAGGCAGGTTTGCACTCAGGTATGTACAGTGAACTAGCATTCGTGGTTCCTTCTTGGCATTTCTGCTAGGGGCAGCAATAACATCTTAAACTGCTCTGTGAGCATGAGTTTGAAAACAACAATAAAGGGAGAACCATGTAATTGCTTATACTAGTATAACCAGTCAGACCATCCACAGCAGAAAACCATACTGCTTTCACCATGCTGTTACAATAAAGACAGATACTTGCACAGGTAGCTGGGGAGGGGAAGCTGGTTGGTTGGGGTTTTGGGGGGAAAGGGAGTGATTTTGGTTTGTAGGGGGGTTGTTTGTTTGCCTTTTTTTTTTAATAGCTTTTATTTTTTAAAAAATAGTAGTTAAACAAGCTACAACTTCCTAGGGCTAATTCATTTCTATTGACAGGAATACTTGCAAACCAGAACAGGTCTTAAGCCAGTACAGGTTAGGTTTAACAAGATAGAGATATGCACGTATAATGGTTATATTTTAAATTAAATTTGCACAAAATCACCCTTAACTACTTTGGTGTAGCTTTGTATTTAGACTAAAGAATAACTGACCTATTCAAACACTCACAAAGAATCACTTTAGAATGTGACATTTGAATACAGCTCTTCCAGGAAATTATGCATTTTTAATTGCATGCATTGCTAGCAGCCCAGCTTAAAGGACATCACGAACATAAGCCAATTTCATCTGCCAGGCAAAGTTCAAATGTTTCAAGTATTCTCCTAGCACCCACTTATGCGCAACATGCTGTCATGAAAAAATGAATACCACCACAGTTCCTCCTTCCCCTTGCTGCTGCCAATACAATGTATTTTAATCCCATCTTTCTGGAACACAACTCTGTCCTGTGCATAATGCTGCAGCCCGCAACTCTATGTACTGACCAAAATGAAAGAAAGAAGATTCAGCTCAAGCATATTTGCAATTAAAAACGCTGTTTCTCTATTGTTCAGCCCTTTCCCCACCATACGTGTTATTTTAGAACAACGTGTACTATACTTTTTGTAGTGTTATGAGACTCCTGCATTATATGGCACAAGGAGGTCAGCTAACGGCACGAGCAGCAGCCTATGGTCTGCAATCCCTTGGTTAAATATTAAATTCTTTGTAATGTCAACGGTTTCTTATGCTCACATAACCCAGGATAAGACTAACTGTGGCCAAAACACTGATGAATCCTGAAAACTAAGCGAATCGAGGAGCCCGACGATGTTTGTGACAATGCAAAAGCATGCTTAACATATGAGAAGAAATGTTCTTTTCAAGTGAACCAGCACACAAAACAAAAGTCTCCAGCTACCAGCTTGGCTACCTACATTGAAGTTTACACTACACCCTGTAGCAAACTCACTGCCACAAGCTCCAATCAAGCACCTAATTCATAAGTCTGCTGGAATTATGGCATTTGTCAAAACACATACTTCGCGCAGCAGCAGCTGAAAAGTTTTATTATGCAGATGTATTTAGTATTACTTAGAAGTAGTATTATCGGCTCCTAACAAAGTTATTTACGTTCACCATACACTACACTTGCAAATCTTTCACTGAGGCTCTGGCATTTTCCCAGAACTGACTGAACAGTCATGAACCATTTGCAAACGTTGGCCTCACAAGGGTATTTGTCCATCTGCAGTGAAATCCCTGTGCTTTTCAGCTCCTGTTCCTATGATAAAAATAATTTTCCAATCACCAAACAGACAATATACTTAACAACTAGCTACCAGCTCCTATGGCCAGTTGATAGGTGAGGAGAACAGGAAAATATACTCCACAGCATCCTCAAAAACTCAACATCAACAAATCGGAAATAACAAAACCTTATTACTATTTTGATACGATGTACCGAAGTTAAAGAAATTAAAACAAGTTCTCATGCTGCTTCCTGGTAAAGGAAACGTTCCCACTAAAATACACTTTTTTTCTTTTTTTTTTTTGTGTTGCTGTTTCAAATAAAAACTAAGACTACCAATATTGTACAGGAAATGTTTGCCTTCATCCACTTTCCAGCAGTTTGTATGCATTCTATTTCTCCCCTTCTGATAGTTTCTGTAGTTAAACTTTATTTTCTTTAGCCAGGAGAATATGATCACAATTTTAACAGGAAAACCCAGAGCCATCTACAGTACCTCAACATTTGTCTGGTCCTTCACTGTCCATGCCTTGAATATCCCTTTAACAAAATACAACCTCCTATTTTCACTGCAAGTAGTTTCCACTCTATTTAAGAGCATGCTGACAACCTACTATACTTGCTCAATACTCACTACTAAAGATAAATACCAGACAGGACTATTGGATCACAAAAATCTAATCCTTCTCAGGTCAAACAGCATTAAATTTCACTCACCCACTCCTAACTTGTATCTGACTAGAGAACACCACATCTAAACAAAAATATTCTTCAGAAAAACACCTGGTCTTTATCTGCAGACAGCAAATACATCAGCTTCCTTTGTTGTTTTAATCATTAGTCATGCAGCTAGAACTGTTTATTATACAATTAAACACACAGCTCCATTTTCCAGCCACAGGTTCATATTATGCCTTTTTCTGCTAGACTAAAACCAGAGCCCATTATATGCTAATAAAGTAACCTTTGCAGATTCAGTAAACTAAAAATCTCACTCTCAAGCACCAATTCTATCAGTACATAATTTTCAGCTATTTTCCACAACTTTTGTTTTGTAAAAGCAATGAATAATTGGATGCAGTACTTCAGAATCAAGTTCAGGAGAGTCCACATACAGAAATATAAATCAAGAATGATTAAGAGACAGGGAATAGTGCCTACAGGCAAAAAGACTACAAAAAAAAAAAAAGACTAGCTTTTTTTTTGCCACATCATCAGGCCTTTAGGAGATCATGCTGAGCTGTTGTTTTTTTCATCATCCACTACAATCCTGCAAATTTTTCAGTTGCTGCTTTCCAGAAAATAGCCCCTTGTTCTGGAGGTGTGCCTTTATCCCTATAAAACAAATGGAATATTCCTATAAAACAAATATAGCGTTTGGCTATATTAAAGCATTTTTCATTTGAACAGGTTAAGTTTAGCAGAGGTCCAGATTTCTCTGCACGACTGGCTTACTTTTAATTGCCATTCCAATAATTTTTTTATTTCCCACACATTTTATTCAGCAGTGATTTTATTTTTACTTCCAAATCATTGATAAAGACACTAGATGGCATCTGGCCTGGGACTGGATTCCTTTACAGCCCTCCTAGAAATGCCCATGTTCAGTAAGGGTCATCCTGCAAAAGATTTATTTGCTGAAATTTGCAAGGTAGATTTTAATCCACTTAATGTGTTTTGTGATAGCATGTAATTACTTTTAGAATAAAATATGTAGATGAAATCTCTTACAAGGACATACTCTATCTTCACAGTTAACTTGTGATTTACTTAAAGACCAAGATCAGGTTTATTTGAAGTGGACCTATTTTCCATAAAACAACACTGAGTGGCACAAGGTGTGTTCTTATGCTTCTAGGTTTTTTTAAAATCAAATGAATCAATTTTTCCTTTACTTTTTCCCCAGGGATGTTTTGGGCTAATTTGTCTGCAGCTCGCCGTTTCATTTACTCTTTCTGAACATCAGCATGTGAACAACTTCTTCCTAGGTTACAGGTATTTTTCCAGCACTCTAATAAAAATTAACAACAGGCTAGAGATTTCATCTGCTGCTCTTTCAAGATTCATGTGCAAATTATTCAGGTTTAATACTTAAAAAATTCTATCCCTAGTCAGCATTGCTCAACACCCCTCCCATACTACAAATGCTGTATTGTACCAGCATCAAACAGGGGTGAGAACAAGGCCATAAATTTTCACTATCCTTAGTCCGCCTCTGGCATATACTGCAGAAATAGAGGACAGGTATAAAAAAAAAGTTGCTAGCTTTTGATGGCAGTAACTGATACAGAAAACCTAGGAATTTTAGAGTTTCTTCTAATTTTCTCAAAAGACAGCCCTCTCATTAGGTAAGGGCCAAGTTTTCATATCTGTAATATGACACATTCACACATTTCTAGGGATTACACTGACATGCCACCCTACAGGAGGCGGCAAAAGGGATGACTTCCGAGACCATCTGTTACTCTTCTGAAAATAAGCTTGAAATAATTGATGTTCCTATAAAAGATGAAAAACTTGTTAAAAGCTAAGTTTTCCTTTCCATATTTCTTGCTACCTACTTTGTTTTCTGAACTGCTTAAGCTTTAATACCATAACTGGAAACTTAAAATCACAAATGTGATTTTCACACGTGATGATCACGAATATCAAATATTTTGCGTACATGAAGACATCTCTTGCCTGATAAAGAATGGGAACCAAAATTGTTGTAGTACTTTAGACAACACATCATGATGAAACAACAGGAATGAAGCAGTTAAGTGCTAACTTCAGCATACTACTAGCTCCTCTTTTTAATATTATGAAGTAGACTAAGTGGAACAATCATGCAGATTTCAAACAAAAATCATCAAATGAGGAGTCTAAAGTTGATAGTAAGCTTCAGCACTTAACTGCATAAAAGTCTTGTGACAATATGTCTTTAAATCCCTACACAATAGTAGGAGGAAGTATGCAGTTAACACCCATCAGCACTGAGCAGTAGAGAACTATAATTCACAAATATTTAATTGGGGATAAAACTTAAAATTATTATCTATGTATTGTCTACCCAGCAAAATAAATTACTATTTCTTGATTCAATTTTATTTAAAAAATAAGCTTATCTAAATATATATATTTTAAACAGGAATTACAGCAAGAAACACAGTAAGAAATATCATTGCATGCATACAGCAAAGTATTACTTCGAACATTTAGTTTTTGAAGACAACACAAACTCTGAAAAGGGTAAATAATCAATCGGTCTATCCAACAAGGTACACTTACATCTTCATTCCAGTCTTCTGCTGTCCATTCTTCTATTGAGTTTTTCCACGCTCCTATTGTAATTTGGGGAAGGAAATAAGAGTTACAAGCTAAAAGCACAATGTCATATTTCAACCCTTCTGCTTTATAAGAAGTCCTGTTTTCATTATTAGTGGAACACAAAGCGAGGAGATAGGGGTTGGAAACATGGTAAGCTCTAGAAAATTGGTCTGCAGATTTCAAGTTTTGGGAGGGGTTCCCCCTCCCCCCCCTTTAATTTCTGATTTCAGGAATTTCTTAGCCACTATGGTACCAGACACAGTTTGCATGAACGCATCTGCAACCAGTGATTAATCCCAAACATTGGAAGAACTTCCTCCTATGTCCCAAATGACAGTGAGAGCTTACTCAACCCTCCCCCATGGGATCTCCCAGTTTCATGCACAAATTCATACAGAGCCTGAACAAAACACAACACCTGCTCCAACATCCATAATCCTACTTTCAACATACTCAAATTCAAGATCTAAGCTATGCCTCTAGAAGCTCCTTTCCAACCTGTTAACTCTCTCCTCAGGGCAGAACAACCCCAATCCCTTCCCCTAATAGAGCAATTTTATTTTAAAACATATATAATTCATATAATGGCAGCAGAAGAGTCAATAAGCTTCCACTGTAGCTGCAAAACACTTCTTGCTGTAACTTGTGACAGAGTTTATTTGGCGAATACTGGAGCACAGCACGGAGTCCACAGCATGCAGCAATGGGAAAACAACAGGAAACGATCCTACGGATGCAAAAACCTGATCCCTTCCATAGGAAACAGCAGGCACAGACATGCAAAAGCAATAAATACACTGAAGACCTTGCCCACCAGCATAAGCATAGGGAAGGTTATCCCAGCAGCAACCAGAGCCTTCATTTAAACTGCATAACCACAAGTGAAGAAAACACCAGCAGTAAAGTTCCTGCTACCATCACCTTTGATCAAGTACAAAAACAAGAGAACTACTGCTTTAATCATCTCCTCCTACTTAACCAGGAACCCTCCAAGACACATTAATCCAGAAACAAGCCCCCTGAAGACAGCATCAAATCCAGTTCATACTAATGCCATCGCTACATTAGCACATTCTTTTGTACACCTTCACAAAGCAGCATCTTGGGCAGAGGAGGGTCAAATGGCACTGATCCAGTGAGGCGAACAGGCTACCACAAAGATATACACACGGTGGGAGAAGAGAGGGGGTTTATACCTTGGAATCAAAAATTATTTGGCAGGTCCTGAGCAAGGTAACATTTGCTCTGCGTTGGCTCTGTGGAGCAATATAGAGTTGCAATATAGATGTTTCAGCATCTCATGCTCACATTTTACCAAACACACCCTAACCATCAGGTATCTGTATCTACATGCTGCAAAATATTGAGGCACTTGAAAAATAACTAATAATCATATTAGAGCACAGCAAAATTACTACAGTGCCTCAAATTTCTAGACTAATCCACACATTTCCACAGAAATTTTGGAAAAGAGGAAAAGCCCAATGAGCAGCATTTTTTAGAGAAACAGATTTTCTTTCCCTTCTGACTAGAACAGGATCTCTTCCTCTGATATTTCTTCTTTAGAGAAATACATCCTGGTATTTGCCCTGCTTATATTTATCTCCCATCAGTCAGAGCAAGGCCTGCCTCTGTAGAAGACAAACCTTGTGTTGGTGTCAGAACTCTAACAATGGAGCTCAGAGTCTGCTGAAACAAACACAAAGAGCTCCGACAAATCAAGCCCAACTCTTGAGTATCCCCCATCACCTTTGGGAGACTGAACCTATTTAGAATAATACTTGGAATGTTTTCCTGACATTCAATTTAGACTTTTACCTGTTGCTCCTACTTATGACCATGGTTCTATGCATTTACTCTTTTTAAATACTGAACACAACCCTTCACCCTTTTATTAGTTTACCCAAGCTGCTAAGTTTATTATTGTTGCTTATTAACACCCTAACTTCCCAACTCAGTCCTTCCAGCCTCAGTTATTTCATTGCTCTTCTCTGCATTAAATCCAGGTTGCTAATGCCTTCCTCCTATCCATGGGATTTTAAGTCTGATCTTGCCACAAGTGTATCAATTCCCTTTTAGCCCAAAATCTACCTTGGCATTATTGCAACTCCATATATCTTCTTCCCAATCTTTACCCCCAAGCCTTGCAAAGCATCACAATTTAAGAGTTCTGTTTTCCACCGAAATGATGCTTTGTGTTTTCAAGGATCCTCAGCATCGCAACTTCAACCTAGATGGCTATCTATGACTTTTCCTGTCTCCTTTTGTAACAAGTTTAGTTTTAGAAAGTTATAAAGCCAATATAAGGTATACTATATGTTTTTGGTAAGTCTTCAGCTATTTTCCTCCAATTCCTCACTTCCTGTCACACTATTTGATTTTTTTTTCTTTTTTTGAATAATCAGCCATAGATATTAGCCCCAAAATTGAAATTATTTTGGTCTATCCCAAACTTATGTAGCAATCCTTTCCTTCTGGATGACATTCACATTCTAGAATGACCTGAAGGTTTCCTTAAAATGTTCCTTCTGACTTTTACAGCAGTCCTAAAAAAAAAAAAACCAAAACAAAAAAACACACACCACCCCAAAAAACCACACCACCCAAAAAAACCCCAAAACAAACCAAAACCCAAAAAAACCCAACTTCCTTGTAACTTCCAAGCTACACAATTCCCTTCTTCCCCCTTGACAGTTACACTATAATTTAATTTTTCTTTCTTGTCGTTCTTCAGTTTCAGAGTCATTTAAGGCTGCTCATAACCAAGATAATATCAAATGAAGTTTTTCTGTGAAATTTATGAAACTCTATCAAAGTAGAGGTATTAGTAAATTACCAGATTACAATACCATTTTTATAACCTACTTTGAGAAGTGACCACCTCCAACACAGTTTATTTATAAGAACTGCTGTGATTTGTTGTTCAGGATCTCCCACTGACTTGTACATTACAAAAAAGGTAAGAGACTGAACACTCAGCATGCCTATAAGAAAATATCAATCACACTGTTCAAGTTTATTTCCTTTTGGATAAGGATTGGTCATTTTGTTTCCTCCCACCTGTCCCTTCTCTTTGCCTTTCAGTTGTACATTACTTCTCTAAAAATTAGGATGCAGGAAAACCAATGCCGAATTATGTGGAATACAATTACACTTAATGTTATGAACCATTAAAGATTCACCCTTTACTCTCTCTTTTATTTCAACCAACAACACTAAATTTTACCTCCACAGAACCAGCCAGCTTTTCTGTAGGATTACATGATGGTGCACCCTAGAAACACCTTTCATTCAGGCTACTGCGATTCCTCTGGCATCTCCAACAATTCAGGACAAGAGGTTCTAGAGCACTTTCAGAGCACGTATGGGGGCAGCTACATTTTGGAAACAAATAGCGTATTTCTTTTTAATTGAAAATGTTGATCCTTTCCCAGCACTGGCTTAAAGAGGAAATACTTAGTAAATACTCAGAACTCCACAGAGAGTTTATATTTGCATGATGTCTTCAGAAAACATTTTGATACGCAAAACTGGTTTTGTTTCTCCATATAGTTGTCCAGTTACCTCCTTTTTAATGTAACTGCAGATGAAAGACACTAATTTTCCAAGTAGCTAGTATGAGCTAATTTTGGTTGTTGGGGGTTTTTTTGTTTGTGGGGTTTTTTTTTTTTTTAGATGAAAGAAGAAATGGGACTAAGTAATGAGGAATAGAGAGAGGGATTTCCATCCTGCCCTTCTTCTGTGTATACTCTTATCTGACATCCTTCACTAGCCCACTGCAGGCTTTATGGATTTCCATACATATACATCCCCCTCATTCACATCTTTAGTAACTCCACATTGGTAACTTATTTATTACTGGGACTGTTCATTTGTAACTAACATAACAGCACTGTAAATTAAGGAAAAAAAAAAACCCCAACCCAACTGAAAACTAATTTTTGTGATTAACAAGCCAAATCAACAGCTCAACTTTGTACAACCTGCTTCCAGCCCCACACCTTGTCTGCCACTCCTTCCCCCTACCCCTGCTTCCATCTTCCTTCCCAGCACTCTCTCTTCTGCTTTAAAATTACTACCCCAGCTGCAGCCTCCTCTAATAACCCTCAAGATGCTTTCCATCACAAGGTTGAAAGTGCTTCCCGCTTGGACAAAACCAAATGATTCAATTTTAAAGCCTACTCTTTTTAAAGAGATCTCTTCTTTTTGGCTCAGGGACTTATTTCTGACATTCCTACAGCTTGTCTAAAGAAGAAACAGTGTAAAATAAAACACTCTTCCTATATTCATATATATAGACATTTTTGTTTTGTCAGTTATGGTGCTTTTTCCATTTGCACTGAAAGTAAATTAAGATTAGCAGCAAAAAGGTACTTAGCACCCAAAGAGAACATTCACACTTAACTAGTTTACTTTAAATTTCCACCAACCAAATGATTTTGCAGGAACTCCCCATGCTGACACTCACTCACACCCCTAAGAACCATTAATCTGACGAGGCCAGGGAAAATTCCCAAATGCCTTCTCGCACCTTCTTTCCATACCATGGCTCCCCAACTTTCCATACATGCCTTAAGTTGCGCTACTGAAGTTCAGTGCAGTTCTCAGTGACATGTGCACAGCTTAACAGCAAAAACACACTTGGCATCCAAAAAGAAGTTCCACACATCAACTAGTACACTTTGAATTTCCATGAATCTGCTCAGCAGCAAACCCCTCATGTAGTCACATTGGTACTCTTATGGGGATCTGTTTAGCCACATCAAACTACTCTTATTCCTAGGCAGAATTCTTCCATTACTGAAGACCGAGGAGATGCCTACAAGAAGGAACAGAGGTTGCCATAGGGGAGGCACATGAAGGCTACCCAGAGTTAGCAGGGAGGGTCACAAAACATTTGAGCTCACTTGGGAAGTGGAGCACAAGTCAAAGTCATTTGTAAGCCACAGCCTTACAGTTACATTCATTAATAATGAACCAGTGAATTTTCTACCTCTGGTCCAGTCTCCTCATGCCTTTCTTGTATGTCATCTTTAGTTAGTTAGCTAACCTTATTGCTTCTGCACTACTTGTGACAACATACCCTGCCCTCCACTACCATATAGCAAAAAGTATCAGTATTCCTAGGGAAATTTTCAAGTCATTAGGTGTCCTTCTAATTCATTATCCGATAAACTTATTTGAAAAACTAACATGAGTGAAAGTAAAAGCTGTGTTTCTGTTTGCGCTATAGCGCCAAGTCATTTAAAAAGTAATTCCTTGGAAAGATGCCATAACTTAGCAAAAGAGCTCCCTTTCAATAACCATTAATATACTCGGTGCCACTCTCCCATGCTGGACTAAAAGGCACTCAAGAGTGACAAGACAACTGCCTAATAAGCCTTCCTAAACTCTGAGCCTGTTATGGTCTTCTCTGTTTAAGTGGAAAATGGCTTGTATGAAGTTTAGAAAGCTGTATCTCAAGAGGCTCACAGCAGAGCTCAACAGAGCACACCCTAGCCTCCAGTATCAGTCTTTTCCTTCCACCCTTGACACAGGGGTTGATGAAAAAAATCAGAGTAGGCTTCAGCAATGAAGAGATCAGAAAAGTTACCCTTTGCTGGGGTTAAAAAAAAACCAAAACCAAACAACAAACAAAACTCTCTCCTATCACTCAGTGGTTCCCAAGCGTGGACAATAATGTACATGAATTTCTCCATCCTGACACAGGGTTTCCCTTTGTCTTCATCTCCTGTCACAGAATATGGGAAGCAGCAAGGTATCCCGTTTTCCCAATCACAGACAAGCAGGTCACATTCTTCATTTATGAATCACCACAAGGCCACTGTTAAGCGATTGCTTTCCAAACTATGTCTGTCTCTTGCCTTTAGCCAGGAGTGTGTACTTCACATTTGAAACTTCATACAGAAACACACAGTTGCCTCTATCTTCAGACAGGCAGACTGCTCTTTTGGCTTCCATTCAAGTGCCTACTCATGCTTTAGTTAATAATTCTTCTCTTTAAAGGTGGCAGATCTTGGAACTCTCCTCCATCCCAGAGACTCACATCCTTACATTCCTGCTTTGTACAGGTGGGGCTGCCAAAGTCATACCAGTGTCACTGAGTGGATTCATATTTGTAAACAGTTTTTCTTTTCTTTTTCTTCTTCTACTTAAATATTCACACCCTACTGTCCGATGCCTGTGGACCAATTGCTTTTAGTAGGACTTAACACTCCTTAACTACATTAGGTGAGCTCTTAAGCAGTACTTAAGATATCTAAACAGTTCTTCACATACAAGGTTCTTCCAGGAACTCTTCAAATCCCTGTGTCTCTCAAGGGATTGTTAGTACTAAAACAAAAAAATTGCAAATTGCCTTCCCTTCATTCTAATCAGAGAGTCACTCAGGCTACAGGATGTGCTCTGCACATTAGTAGCAGTTAAGCTATAAAAATGAACTAATATCCGTGTTATGCGAGATGTATTCACATTTTCAGAAGTCAACTGAACACTAACAGAATGGTTATTTTAACGGCAGTTTCCTACAGGTCTTCATTCCAATCCTTTCACTTCTTGAAGCATCTTACCAGTTCCATCATCTGCATCATTCTGACCAGTCTCCCAAATCTCTGATTTTGTCCCAAAGCCATCAGTGGCAGAAGACTCCATATAGTCTGCAGGGTTAAATGTCCTAGAGTTTTAAAAGTTAAGAAATGGAAGAGAACACATGGGTCATTCAATGAACACAAGCGTCATCATTTTTAGCTGAAGTTGTATTAGATTTAACATCTCGATTTCCACATAATTTATCTTGATAGTTTTGGTATCAAAAGAAGTTTTTCCTCTATGAGCAAACACAGATAAAAAAGGGAGAAAAGTAAGAGGAGAAAAGTCAGGAGACTGGAGAAAAAAAAAGTTACTGTAGAGAAACTGAACCAAAACAACAGTTCCTGAAAAAGCAGTTAACAGCATACCTACTCCTCCCAGTCTGATAAAGCATTAGTTTATATGCACAACAATAAGCCCCTCTCAGCTGACAGTTTCTCAGCAGGTGGCTGACTGATGAGAAACCAGTATCATATCCTTTCAGAGCACCAGACCTGCGCAGGACAGGCGTCAGAACATCAGTAGGATTATTTCAGAATGCACTCCTGACACCAATGCCAAAACACACAGATGCAGCTAAAAGGTGGAAAAGGATTATTGAAGAAAAACCTCTTTTCAGTTTATCATCTAGAAGTAGGAACAAGAAGGATTATTAAAGAAGTAGAATGAGCCTTCTGTTCATCATGACATCACTGATGTTACATGAAATGTCATTACATGCAAACACTGAGTGAAAGTAGTGAAGGCTACACTTCTCTGAAGCAAGTTATTCCAACAAAACCAAGAACAAACTTCAGAGTAACTTTTGATTCCGTTTTAGGGTTGACGTATGTCTAAACAGCTAAAGCATGAAACCACAAAAACAGGAGGAAGTTTATAATCACTAGTCCTTCTGGTTTTATATAGAACTTGCACGTTCTACATTACACTGAAACAAATCTTTTTTTAAATTGATCTAGGACTATATGCACCACACAGAACTTTCAGCCTCCTAGGCACTATGTGGCTGCTACCGATAGATACAAACAGGTTCTCAAAGTTTGAGATATTAACATTGAGTGAACTTACATTAGGTTTGTATAGGTGTGTCTAGTTAGAAATACTGGTTTAAGACAAAAATAATCCATTAATCATTTAACGTATCTTTGAATTTTTGCATCCATATTGGTTTATCAAACATACAGAAATATTAATACATACAGTGGGAATATTAATATTGTCAATTAATATTGCCACTGAGTTTGATCCTTGCCAAAAAATCTGCGCTCTGCATGTTTCTTACCCCATGCCTTGGGCTGAAAACCTCCCTGCTCCTCTCCCTCTGCCACGTCCAAACCCTAGGAGAGAAAACACCATTTAACAGCAACAGCAGAGGAGCCACCAATCACCAGTCTGTCACGTTAGAAAATACTATGACTGAAGAAGAAAACTACCATAGTTAAAGTTAAATATAATTTACTTCCCAAATTTCCTCACAGGAGAATTTGTTTCCCTAACACATGCAAGTAAGCCACAGTTCATCTAAGACGGTGTTTCAGTAGGACTTGCAATTCTTCGCTGTCTTTTCTGTATCTAGTGAAGTAGCTCCAAATGTCAAGAAAAGGACTTAAAAGACCCATCCTACATGAGACTGCTACTGCCTAATCATTAGACATTGTTCAAAATTTTGTCTCTTCTTTCTCACTCTTGCCTAAGATGCTCTAGAATCCCAGCGTCCCTACGTACCCTGATCTCTCAAGAAATTCCCTGTCACTCCTTGTCTGAGGAGAAAGTTTAAATACTCCATTTGTTTCCTTCCAACTCAGCCCACCTGTCCACCCCTACCCTCCTGTGCTTTCACCAACCTGCAACCACACATTCCTTCTGCTTCCCCCTTAATCATACTGACATGAAAATTACCCAATTCAAATTACTCAAACAACTTCCTTGTCATCACCCACAAGAATATTCATTTCTATTTTAACAACAAATATTTGTTGCCTCCAATTTTGGTTACCAGCCTCAGTTTACAAGCTTCTTGATGCAGTGAATGGCTTTATTTTTGCATGTTGCATAGTGCCAACAAGGCACGGAAATTTTTGTATTACTTAACCATCCATAAATAACACGTCTACATAAGCTGTTAAACTATCTTACATGCAGCATATTTCTATATAGATTTTTATTTTTTCCCCTTTTTTAGGACCTCAATATCTGAGGCTTTTCCAGTTTGTCAGTGTTTTTGTTTTTTGGTTTTTTTTTTTTTTAAAAAGACGACAACGAATATTTTGTATTACAAGAACAGGAGGAGGTCAAGAGCAGCAGACTGAGAACAAAGTGATGTTTATTTTAATGACAAAATTATGTGGTAATTATAAGTCACCAAGCAACTACAAGTTTACCAGAGCACAAAAGTTATAAACCTAAGTCACCGATACACTGGTTGTCCAAACATCAGAATTACCCATGATAGGCTGTTCAAATTTGGATCAGAATTACTCCTTATTTTCAGGGGACCACCTAAACTGAATAGTAACAGTAGCTCCAGGACATGATAAAACCAGTTTAGGAAGTTCCTATTTTAATGACTTTCCTTTCCCTCCCCTTACCACTGGTTCTTCCCCTTGCCCTAGTTCACTGTCCAAGTTTTAAAAGACATTTCTGGACCTCTAAAACGTCTACTACCTACATTTTCAAGGACTTCTTAGAAGCATCAAAATAGCAGGATAGCTTTACCCCCATTTTGATGAAAGAGTTTACCCATACCCTGTACAAGACTACAACTGCTAGCTACAGAGGAACCATAGAAACCTGCAGAGAAAGGATTCCCATACAGCAACACAGAAGAACTGAAGTTTGACACTAGGCCAGGCCTGCTATCTCTACATTTTCCCCTCTTTGATCTCTTTTCACAACTGGTTGGAGAAAGGACAGACATAGGTTAGGAAAGAAATAACAACAGCTACAACCCAGCAATTGCCATCCCTCTTCACCGAGCCCACATGCGGAGCTGTGCTCTTTGCTCTGCCATAAACAACAGTCCCCCAGACCCTGCTGTACCCAACCAATTGTAACTTGGCCCCTGAACCTCCTTGCTCAGCCTACTTATTCCATTGCTCTTCTCTCCTTCGCCCACCTAAAATCCCCAATCTGGGGAGCTGATCCATGGCATGACCAGCTGGGTTAGCTCAGTTGGTTAGAACATGGTGCTAATAACGCCAAGTTCACAGGTTCAATCCCTGCTTACTGCAGGGGGGTTGGGCTCGATGATCTTTCAAGGTCCCTTCCAACCCAAAGCATTCTATGATAATGGGGTTGCAGTTCTCAGATGCACAGAAGTCAGTACACTCCAATTTTTTTTTTTTTTTTTTTTTTGGTAAGAGTAGAACCAGCTAAACAAGTTTACTTGGGGATACTGTAGGGGCCATCTATGTAATAAATTTACTTCCTACAGCTATCAATACAGCATTAAACACCATTTACTAATGATGCATAGAAGAGAGATCAACAGCTTTTTGACAAGCTCAGCTATAAGACCAATTGGGAGCTGCGAATCACAAACAGTCAAGCAGAAATATTTTTGAGCGAGGTGGACATTAAGTACAGAGAAATTAGCTGGAATAGCTAGCATGAAAGTACAAAATAGATTTTAGAAGAGGAGGTAAGTCTCCCCAGCCTCCCAAGTGCAAAAGTCTGAAAGAATAACCTTAGCATATTAAACAGAAGATGAAGTTTTAGCAAGCAAGGCATACATAAGATGCCAAACCAGCATGGGCACAGTAAACTGCTGGCTAAAAACAGCATTAAGAACCTCTAACAATTTTAGAAATTGCTAGAAATCATGTTGTTCCTGAAGTTCCATGCACAGTCTTAGACTACTAGCCAACAAGGGCTTTTTTATACCAGATCACTTTGAAAGTTAATCCTGAACTTGAATTTCAAGTAGATTCCCTTAACTTCATAAAGCTGTGTCTATGCTTTCTGTCAAAACTGAAATTAAATTAAGTTTAATCAACAAATGCAACAAAAAGCATTCTAATGAAGATAAGAGGGAAGTACGAAACCAGTGGGGTTACAGAAAGCACTAAATTCAAAGCTAGAAAAGACACTTACAAAGAACTAATTCAAAATATGGGACAGTGAATACTCACCACTGAAAAACCACCCTAACTCAGACATGGAATCTCATACATCATGGCCATTAATGAAAGGTGCCAGTGGGAAGGGCTGATATTCTCTTTGACACAACCAGATCACTAATATATTCTTAAATTCTCATGCTAAGAAAGTTACTTCTCTCAGCTGCCGAAATTAAAACACGGCCTTAAAAAAATTAGAAGGTACAGTCTTTAACACAGAGAAGTTAGTCATGAAGCAACTATGAATGCCCATCAGGTATCTGTAAACTTCTGATGCTTTTTAACAGTGACTAAAAGGCCAGTGAGTAAATGGGGCTTCACACCACAATTCAGAGTGGTGACCCAAATTCTGAGCATGCAATCCCACAGTAGCTTAAACCCATTTAAATCAGAACTACAACCGAGGTCTTTCTCACCAGTGATCACAAGCTCTGCTCTCCTTCCTGCACTGACAGTTTTGCACGTACCAGTAAGTGAGCACAAAACCACCATCAGAAAACAAAATTATTAGTTCACTGTTGGATCAGCTCTCCAAACCAGTTCCCTGCTTGCTAAATCCCAGAAATCCAGTGACCTTTACACCAGGATAAGCCTGTTGTCCCCAGCTACCATGCTGCCTGCCCCCCTTTTTTCTTTTTTGGCTTGGTTAATTTTAAACTTAGATCAATCCTCTGATAAAGTTGAAATGCACCAGGAGACAGACAGGACCAATTCCTCACAGCAGTAATACCAGTTTATGCTTGTAATGTAAAAAGTATAGCTTTAACACTACTCTAAAAAGATGTGTATATATGGGTTTAGATTGCAACAGCCAATGTTTACAAAAAAAACATTTTTGTGTGGTAATTCACAATCAGCAATTCTTCTATTAACATTTTTAGCCACAAAAAGGGAACAAGTGACTTGGCAGTAGCTTATTATATCTTCTAGTGAGCCTAAAGGAACAGACTTTCTTGCAATCAATCAGCATATTGAGTACAAAAGCAAATGATGGACATCAGGCAAAGAACAAAATTACTGCCCTGCCTCATAAAACCTCATAACATTTCTTCACATTCCTTTACACTTGGATCTATAAACAACAGCCTAAAGTATCAAGGCAGCATTGCTTACTCATTTCTGTTCCAGGAAACCAGGACTGGGGAACTATGTTTAAAGTTGATTCTAATCAACGTTCCTGCTACTACCCCTATCCAACATGATTTTAAATAATGAACTATTTAAAACATGTTTTTGTTTCCTTTAACACTGTAACTCTGTTCAACTGTGTATTGTTGGGGGTTTTTTTCCTGCTCTCCAGCACATCTCCCTCAAGTTCACTACATTCACATTAGCCATCACTTATTCAATTTACATTGTTCTTTGCTGGAATAAGTTTTAGAAAAGTCAACACTTAGACCCAGGCAGGTGGCAAGATTTTCTGTTTCCACTAAAACCCACTGGGAATTCAAAACACTCATAATTACACAATCAAGTCTTCACTCTGGTACCATCCATGCATGGAAAGAATCATTCATCTCATTCACAACATTTCTTCCCCCAAAACAAATGCATACTACACAGGAGCATGAGAAGAGAGTGTAGTACCACAACTTGGATCCCATTAACTTAATAGCCTATTCTGTAGAAAATCCAGTTAGCTGAGCTCGCAGACCTAAATCCTTCCACTGCAACACAGGTGCTTTATTTCAAAACTCAGATTTTCACACTAAATGGTTTAAATTAGATGAAGACACTTTAAGGTGAAGAAAGAGGCCTAAGAACAGCTGAAAGGAAAAGGAAATGCAGACTGGAAGGGCAGGCAACACCCTAGATTTGTGCTTATCTCCAAGGACACAGTAAATGAACAGCCCTGGTAATGCAGAGCCAACCATCTTCCCAGCAGATGCTGAGGTGACAAAGGCTTAACCCTTATGAATGGATAAGAAGGCTAAGTAAAGAAAATTTCTATTCTAAGTATTCCATACTACCAAAACAAACACTGAAGTTCGATTAAATATTTCAAATCACTTCTGTCTTATTAGTCATCATGAAGCTAGAAGCATTAGATCAGTTTTATATACTGCATGTACTCTAATAACAATTTTTAGAAACATGTGAAGAAAACTTTCAATTCTAAAGTTATGTTTAAAAGAAAATAAAAAACTTATGTTAAAGCTAAATTCTGGTTAATCTAAAAAAAAAAAAAAATTTACATGTGTTGTGGTTTAAGCCAGCAGGCAGCTAAACACCACACAGCCATTCACTCACTGCCCCCCTCACCAGTTGGATGGGGAAGAGAATCAGGGGAAAAAAAAAAAAAGCAAAATTTCTAGGTTGAGATAAAGACAGTTTAATACGACAGAAAAGGAAAGGAAAGTAATAATAAGAAATGAACATATAAAACAAGCAATGCACAATGCAATTGCTCACCATGCAACAACCAATGCCCAGCCAGTCCCAGAACAGCAGTACCACCCCCCCACCCCCCCTCGCCAGTTTATATACTGAGCATGATGTCACATGGTATAGAATAGCCCTTTGGCCAGTTTGGATCAGTTCTCCTGGCTGTGCCCCCTCCCAGCTTCTCACTGGCAGAGCATGGGAAGCTGAAAAGTCCTTGACTAGCATAAGCAGTACTTAGCAACAACTAAAACATCAGTGTGTTATCAACATTATTCTCATACTAGATCCAAAACACAGCACTACACCAGCCACTAGAAGGAAAAAAAAAAAAAAAGAATTAACTCTATCCCAGCCAAAATCAGGACAATAGCCACCCCTTATTCTATACAATGTACATCATGCCCAGGTCTTACCCTTTCCAATACATCCCAATTAATCACCACCAATTTTCCTCTCTTTTGATATATACACACAAATATCATTCCCTTCACCTATGGGACATGGACCTAAAACTTCCACTGAATTCATTTAGTCCATGACTTTGGGCTCCATCTGTCATCACAGTCTTTCAGAGCAGGAGAGGTGGTGTGTGGTGTTAGATTGTTGCATGCTGAAGCCAGTTCTAGTTCCATTATCACTGTGCTACCCTTGGTTTCATCAAAGTTCATTCTTCATTAATCTGGTTGATTCTTACTGTAATACCACTGACGTGGCATATAGCAACCATAAAAAAGATAACATACGGTATTTCACAGCAATTAACATCATACCACTCAGTTCATTGGTTGTTTTCACCCAAAATCAAATTCCCTTGAGGTACACATTGGACTTCCCCATCCTTTCACATTGCCCACCAAGTGCACCCAGGTCCTTGAGCAAAAGCAATCCCACAAATGGGTTTGCCTTTGCCTGATGGGGAGGTAACCCAGACTGTCTTCCCCAGCTTTTTTTTTTTTTTTTTTTTTTCATGCACTACAGGGACTTTATCCCCTTCTACAGCACGTAAAAGTTTTGATTGGGCAGGACCAGCTCGATTGGCAGATCCCCTGGTGTTGACTAACCAGGTGGCTTTTGCCAAATGTGTATCCCAATGTTTGAATGTCCCACCACCCATTCCTCTCAGGGTAGTCTTTAACAGCCCATTGAATCATTCGATCTTCCCGAAGGCTGGTGTATGGTAAGGGATGTGATATATCCACTCAATGCTGTGCTCTTTGGCACAGGTGTCTATGAGATGGTTTCAGAAATGAGTCCCATTGTCTGACTCAATTCTTTCTGGGGTGCCATGTCGCCACAGGACTTGCTTTTCAAGGCCCAGGATGATGTTCTGGGAGGTGGCATGGGGCACGGGATATGTTTCCAGCCATCCGGTGGTTGCTTCCACCACTGTAAACACACAGTACTTGCCTTAGCAGGTTTGTGGGAGTGTGACATAATCAATCTGCCAGACCTCTCCATATTTATATTTCAGCCATCATTCACTATACCAAAGAGACTTAAGCACTTGGCTTGTTTGACTGCAGCACGTTTCACATTCATGAATAACCTGTGCAGTACTGTCCATGGTCAAGTACACCCCTCGATCACAAGCCCATCTATATGTTGAATCTCTTCCTTGATGGCCTGAGGCATCATGGGCCCACCGAGCTATAAATAGTTCACCCTCATGTTACCAGTCCAGATCCACCTGAGCCACTTCAATCTTAGCAGCCTGATCCGCCTGCTGGTTGTTTTGATGTTCTTCAGTGGCCCGACTCTTGGGTACATGAGCATCTACGTGACATGCTTTCACAACCAGGTTCTCTGCCTGGGCAGCAATATCCTGCCACAATGCGGCAGCCCAGATGGGTTTGCCTCTGCGCTGCCAGTTGCTCTGCTTCCATTGCTGCAGCCACCCCCACAGGGCATTTGCCACCATCCATGAGTCAGTATAGAGGTAAAGGACTGGCCACTTTTCTCGTTCAGCAATATCTAAAGCCAGCTGGATGGCTTTCACCTCTGCAAACTGACTCAACTCCCCTTCTCCTTCAGCAGTTTCTGCAACTTGTCATATAGGACTCCATACAGCAGCTTTCCACCTCCGATGCTTTCCCACAAGACGACAAGACCCATCAGTGAATAGGGCATATTGCTTCTCATTTTCTGGCAATTTATTATACAGTGGGGCCTCTTCAGCACGTGTCACCTCCTCCTCTGGTGATATTCTGAAGTTTTTGCCTTCTGGCCAGTCCATGATCACTTCCAAGATCCCTGGGCGACTGGGGTTTCCTATTCGAGCCCGTTGTGTGATTAGTGCAACCCACTTACTCCACGTAGCATCAGTTGCATGATGTGTAGAGAGGACCCTCCCTTTGAACATCCAGCCCAGCACCAGCAGTCAGGGTGCCAGCAGGAGCTGGGCTTCAGTAGCAACCACTTCCGAAGCAGCTCGAACCCCTTCATATGCTGCCAATATCTCTTTCTCAGTTGGAGTATAGCGGGCTTCGGATCCTCTGTATCCCCGACTCCAAAACCCTAAGGGTCGACCTCAAGTCTCCCCTGGGGCTTTCTGCCAGAGGCTCCAGGTAGGGACATTCTCCCCAGCTGCGGTGTAGAGCACATTTTTAATATCCTGCCCTGCCCGGACTGGCCCAAGGGCTACTGCATGAACTATCTCCCATTTCATTTGTTCAAAGGCTTCTTGTTGCTCAGGGGGGCCCCCATTTGAAATCGGTCTTCTTCCAGGTCACCTGGTAAAGAGGGCTTACGATCTGGCTGTAATTTGGAATATGCATTCTCCAAAAACCCACAAGGCCTAAGAAAGCTTGTGTTTCCTTTTTGCTAGTTGCTGGGGACATAGCTGTTATTTTGTTGATCACATCCATTGGGATCTGACGACGTCCATCTTGCCATTTTATTCCTAAAAACTGGATCTCCTGTGCAGGTCCC
Source organism: Pelecanus crispus (assembly GCF_030463565.1). Lineage (NCBI taxonomy): Eukaryota > Metazoa > Chordata > Aves > Pelecaniformes > Pelecanidae > Pelecanus > Pelecanus crispus. The sequence continues at coordinate 21,587,953 of NC_134675.1, read as the reverse complement.
TTGACATTACTTTGTTTTATGGCAAAACCAGCCTTCAGAAGGATTTGGACTATTTTCTCTCCCTTCTCAAAAACTTCTTCTGCTGTGTTGCCCCACACAATGATGTCATCAATGTACTGCAGATGTTCTGGAGCTTCACCCTGTTCCAGTGCTGTCTGGATCAGTCCATGGCAAATGGTGGGGCTGTGCTTCCACCCCTGGGGCAGTCGGTTCCAGGTGTACTGAACACCCCTCCAGGTAAAAGCAAAGTGTGGCCTGCACTCTGCTGCCAAAGGGATGGAGAAAAACACATTAGCCATGTCAATTGTGGCATACCACTTGGCTGCCTTTGACTCCAGTTCGTATTGAAGTTCTACAATGTCTGGCACGGCAGCACTCAGTGGCGGCGTAACTTCGTTCAGGCCACGATAGTCCACTGTTAGTCTCCACTCCCCATTAGACTTTCGCACTGGCCATATGGGACTGTTAAAGGGTGAGCGAGTCTTGCTGATCACTCCCTGGCTCTCCAGTCGACAAATCAGGTTATGGATGGGAAGCAGTGAGTCTCGGTTGGTGCGATATTGCCACCGATGCACTGTTGTGGTAGTGATGGGCGCCTGTTGTTCTTTGACCCTCAGCAACCCCACAATAGAAGGGTCCTCTGAGAGACCGGGCAAGGTGGACAGCTGTTTAATTTCCTCCGTCTCCAAGGCAGCTATACCAAAAGCCCACCAGTACCCTTTTGGGTCCTTGAAATACCCTCTCCTGAGGTAATCTATGCCAAGGATGCACGAATCGTCTGGGCCAGTCACAATGGGGTGCTTCTGCCACTCATTCCCGGTTAGGCTCACTTCTGCCCCTCTATAACTTGATGGAATTAGGGTACACTGTGCACCGGTGTCCACTAGAGGCTTCTACTCCTGTGGGTCTGATGTGCCAGGCCATCGAATCCACACAGTCCAGTAAACCCGATTGTCCCTTTCCTCCACCTGGCTGGAGGCAGGGCCCCTCTAACACTGGTCACAGTATTCATTGTTTACTCCTTGTAAATGTGAATCAAAAGTCCCTTGATTAAGATCAGAAAATCAGTCCTTGTCCTCTAGTCTAGGGAACTGCCCACTGGAAAGCGGAGCTGCAATTTTCCTGGGAGAACCCCCTTGTGTGATTGTCTTTCCTTGCAACTCACGCACCCGTGCCTCTAGGGTCGAGGTGGGTTTTCCATCCCACTTCCTCATGTCCTCTACATGGTCACGCAGGTAAAACCACAGGGTGCCCCATGGTGTGTATCCTCTCCATCCTCTCTCTTGAGCATAAGGACATTGACTCCTAATGGCTGAGATACTGGTCCATACAGGTAGGGAGCAGGACAGATCCTCTCTGAGTTGATGGACTTCCCGGGACAGTTTCTCCACAGCCAAGACAAGGGAGGAAGAGAGTCTTCATATTGCCCGAGTTGGCCAGCCAAGTCATCCACTGTTTGTTCTTCTCAGTCTTTCCAGATCGTTACTGCCAATGAGTTTGCATGCGACCATGGTGCACTCCATAAAAGCTTCCGACACATGGATTTTGTGCACCTGACTTCGTCTGGATCTTTCGATAACTGCTCGTTGTCCAGGTCATCATAAATCACCTCCACCACAGCTAATTCCCTCAGGTACTGGATACCTCTCTCCAGGGTGGTCCATTTGCCTGGGTGACATATAACATCTTCCTTGAAGGGATACCTTTCCTTCACGCTTGACAGAAGTCATCTCCAGAGGCTAAGGGTTTGTGCCCCTTTTCAAATTGCTTTGTCAATGCCCCCTTCCCTAGAAAGGGATTCCAGCTGCTTGGTTTCCCTACCAAGCAACAACTAAAACAGCAGTTCTAAACTAATTAAAACATTATTCTCATACTAAATCCAACACACAGCACTATGCCAGCTACTACAAGGAAGAAAAAAAGTAACTCTATCCCAGCCAACACCAGGACAACATGACACACACAGTTTACTAACCAATGCCGAACCAACTACAGCAAAACTAAATGGACTTCAGATTGTGACCTCTGGAAAGTCTGCTCCACATTCCTGTTTCAGAAAAAACTAACATCCTTTCTAGTTCTGGCAAAGGACATCCAAAATATATCCTGTGCCAACTGTGCTAAGCTTTTAAAACAAGAAAATGTTTAGACATTCAATTCTGGTTACAGAAGCTCATTTTTTGCAAGGATAGCATACTTCTTATCTAAGAAATGTTTAAAAAGAAAAAAAGATCAAGAATACAAGCTGGATTGTAGTCAGATATTGTGGTGGGTTGACCATGGCTGGATGCCAAGTGCCCACCAAAGCTGCTCTATCACTTCTCAACTGGACAGGGGAGAGAAAATCTAACAAAAACACTTGTAGGTTGAGATAAGGACAGGGAGATCACTCAGCAATTACTATCATGGGCAAAACAGACTCAACTTGGGGAAAATCAGTTTAATTTATTACCAATCAAAACTGAGTGAGAGGAGTGAGAACATGTGTAGGGTAATAAGAAAGAAAACCAAATCTTAAAACACCTTCCCCCCAACCCTCCCTTCTTCCCAGGCTCAACTTCACTCCTGATTTTCTCTACCTCCTCCCCCCAAACAGCACAGGGGGAAAGGGAATGGGGGTTGCAGTCAGTTCATCACGTCATCTCTGCTGCTCCTTCCTTCTCAGGGAAGGACTCCTCACACTCTGCCCCTGCTCCAGCATGGGGTCCCTCTCACAGGAGGCAGTCCTCCACGAACTTCTCCAACGTGGGTCCTTCCCAAGGGCTGCAGTTCTTCACAAATTGCTCCAGCGTGGGTCCCCCACAGGGTCACAAGTCCTGCCAGAAAACCTGCTCCAGCCTGGGCTCCTCTCTCTCCACAGGTCCTGCCAGGAGCCTGCTCCAGCATGGCCTTCCCACAGGGTCACAGCCTCCTTCAGGTGCATCCACCTGCTCCAGCTTGGGGTCCTCCATGGGCTGCAAGTGGATATCTGCTCCACCATTAACCTCCACAGGCTGCAGGGGGACAGCCTGCTTCACCACAGGCTGAAGGGGAATCTCTGCCCCAGTGCCTGGGGCACCTCCTCCTCCTTCACTGACCTTGGTGTCTGCAGAGTCCTTCCCCTCACATATTCTCACTCCTCACTCCAGCTCCAGCCCTGCCCTGCCCCCCCCCCCCCCCAAACCTTGCCACGCAAACCCAATACAGACATTTACAAAAAGGGTAAGCTGCTTCCTTATACACCCATCAGAAAAAAAAAGTTTGAAAGGCTCGTTGTCACGCTGATTAAGTCCAAAATTAAAACATAATTTTTTTTTCATTTTTATTTCTGTTTTGCTAGAAAAAATTCCCTGTCAGCATCCACATTTATGGCATGCTCACGTTGCTCTGGAAAAATGAAGAGGAAGGGAATCATAGAACAGAATTAAAAGCGACAAATCCATTTTCACTTTGCAAACCAGGAGAATTGCTACGCATGAGTCTGTAACAATTTCTATGCTGAATCAAGTCCAAAAGTTCATCTACCTGCTATCCCATTATCAGCTATGGTCCATTAGATATCTAGGGAACAGTACAAGAACTGAAAGCACAGTGCAGTTTCTCTGGACACTCTCCTAGTCTTCAACCATTTTTTGCTCAGACTTCCTCAGCCAATGATAATTTACATACATCAAAAGCCTCAGTCTTTTTTCCTTTTCTTGATGTGGTTCTTTTTTAGGATGAAACTGTCAAGTCTCTGCATGTATAAGTTTTCAGCACCCACATCATCTTACTGAAAGGAGTTCCTCAGGTTAACTACATGTATGAAGAACCACCTCCGTAAGTTCATTTTGAAACTGCAACCTACTAATATAATTTAATATTCTGTCATTTGCATACTTAGAATCATAGAATCACTTAGTTTGGAAAAGACCTTTAGGATCATCAAGTCCAACCATTAACCTAGCACTGCCAAGTCCACCACCAAACCATGTCCTTAAGTGCCACGTCTATATGCTTTTGAACACCCTCCAGGGATGGCAATTCAACCACTTCCCTGGGCAGCCTGTTCCAATGCTTGACAACCCTTTCCATGAAGAAATTTTTCCCCATATCCAATCTAAACCTCCCTGGCACAGCTTGAGCCCATTTCCTCTCGTCCTATCACTTGTTACTTTGGAAAAAAGAACGACTCACACCTCACTACAACCTCCTTTCAGGTAGTTGTAGAGAGCAATAAGGTCTCCCCTCAGCCTCCTCTTCTTTAGACTAAACAACCCCAGTTCCCTCAGCCACTCCTTGTAAGACACATGCTTTAGACCCTTCACCAGCTTCGTTGCCCTTCTCTGGACACACTCCAGCACCTCAATGTCTTTCTTGTATTGAGGGGCCCAAAACTGGACACAGTATTCCAGGTGCGGCCTCACCAGTGCCGAGTACAGGGGAACAATCACCTCCCTGCTCCTGCTGGCCACACTCTTCCTGATACAAGCCAAGATGCTGTTGGCCTTCTTGGCCACCTGGGCACACTGCTGGCTCATGTTCAGCCGGCTGTCGACCAACACCCCCAGGTCCTTTACGGCCAGGCAGCTTTCGAGCCACTCTTCCCCAAGCCTGTAGCGTTGCATGGGGTTGTTGTGACTGAAGTGCAGGACCCGGCACTTGGCCTTGTTAAACCTCATACAGTTGGCCTCGGCCCATCGATCCAGCCTGTCCTGATCCCTCTGTAGAGCATCTCTACCCTCAAGCAGATCAACACTCCCACCCAACTTGGTGCCATCCACAAACCACACCCACAAAAGAAAGGGTGTACTCAATCCCCTCATCCAGATCATTGATAAAGATATTCAACAGAACTGGCCCCAATACTGAGCCCTGGGGAACAACACTTGTGACCAGCCACAAACTGGGTTTAACTCCATTCACCACAACTCTTTGGGCCCAGCCATCCAGCCAGTTTTTTACCCAGTGAAGAGTATGCCTGTCCAAGCCATGAGCAGGCAGTTTCTCCAGGAGAATGCTGTGGGAGACGGTGTCAAAGGCTTTACTAAAGTCCAGGTAGACAACATCCACAGCCTTTCCCTCATCCACTAAGCAGGTCACCTTGTCATAGAAGGAGGTCAGGTTGGTCAAGCAGGACCTGCCTTTCATAAACCCATGCTGACTGGGCCTGATCACCTGGTTGTCCTGTATGTGCCGTGTGATGGCACTCAGGATCATCTGCCCCATGACCTTCCCCAGCACCGAGGTCAGACTGACAGGCCTGTAGTTCCCCAGATCCTCTTTCCGGCCCTTCTTGTAGATGGGCATCACATTTGCCAACTTCCACTCAACTGGGACCTCCATGGTTAGCCAGGATATCACTTGCTTGGAGTGATCAATTGATTTCCCCACAGAACCTTCCCCGCAGAAATTTACAGGTCTCTACTATACACCCACTCATCCCTCTCTCTTGCAGGTAGAGAAGTCCTAGACTGCTTGTTCCTCACACCCCATAAATGCAGTCTTCCCAGTACCTTCAAAAGCCTTTTCTAGCTCTACTGCATCCTTTTCAACATGGAGTGAAGGACAGTGGGAGAACCAGACCTGCACTTAAAATTGAAGATCTGAGAACAGTACAAAACAGCAGCATAAAAAAAAAATTGTGCCTGTAAAGTTTGTCAATTTGTATATAACACTGCAGCTGATTAAAACACAAACAAGGAAACATTTCTAGAGCTGACAATCCTCAAGACATAACCATCTTCCTCCATAATTCTTTCACAAGATTCCATTCCAGACAGTTACAAACCTTTGCAATACTGACACAAATACAATCACTTTGATGCAATTAATATCCATCACCATTATAGTATTTTTTACATCTAAATTAAACTCATTCAAGAAATTCAGTTCTGAAAAGATAGATGGGGAGGCCATCTTAAAGAAATTCCTTAACTCCTTTCCAAGCCAAAGTTTGCACCCTTAAAGATTAAGTTGCAAGCAAAGATTAAGGGCAGAGCAATGTCAGCTGGGGTGTGTCCTGAAACACATCCTGTGATGCGTTTTTGCTTTCTGTTAATCAGTCAATAACATGTTTCTACTTCACATCCCTGATCTCCTGCATACCAGCAACCAGTGGTGTTGGTAGACTTTATACCTACTAACCTATATAAAGTTGCAAGGAATGTCACACAGTCATTAACAGAAGATCTACTGCACAATGAAGCCTACAGCACCAAGGCTGAAATACTCAGTATCAGGGGTTTTTCCCCTCATTATCACTCCAGTGTCAATCCCATTTCTTCTATTTTCAGTACATATCATTTCTTAAAATTAGGTTGTTCTACAGTAGAGCAGTAATACAATGGCCCAGCAAATCTTCCTCTGGAAAGCAGCCAGTAAGAGAACTCCAGCCTGAGACGGTAGCTTAAAATAGAGAGACAATGCATTGCTCAGGTATTAGCTGACCCCTAATTTTGTATCCAGTGCCTAGATTCCTACACACACTCTGCACAAAACATTTCTAAAAAAGGGTTCTGTGATGATTACCAGCAGCCTATTTACTTTCAGCTGAAATACACAGAATAGTCAAATACAGGATAAAGTAACAGAAAAGAAAGACTACTGAATGAAATGGCAGGAAGCTTTTTTTTATTATTTCTACTAATATCCAAACAAAGTCAGTCATGAATCCCTGAAATACTGAGAAGTGAATTACACAGCTTTATACAACTCCCTGCAGATTTCAAGGGCTTGCATTATAAAATTAAATTAGGTATTTCCTGCCACAGAATACACACACTTGTAATATAATGATCCTGAAGTCATTCAACGGGTTTATCACAGACAGTTGAGAACACTTCATTAAGATACTTTGCTCACATGAATGTACAGTCTAAAATATTTGTTAGAGAGATACAGTAATACTATGTACACTAAGCCAGTGAACAGAAATTGGTTGAAGTTGTTCCTATTTCTTCAGATATGTCAGTTTGATCTGATGATTAAGTGCTTTGGCTTGAGACATATGATATTCATCTAGAGAGCTACAGTGTTGACAACAAAAGCAGTGTATTGTTCACAAGGTTAAAAAGCCAAAAATATACTGCATTTGAAATTAATCTCTAAGTTTCAACCAACAACTTAAAAAATTCTACCTTTATATTTATAATTTGAGTATAAAGGATTATTTTATAAAACAAATAACCAAAAGACTTACATTCCATCTATTAACAGTGCTAACATACCAAAAACTGTAGCTGTGAACTATACCACACCCTCCTCTGCAAAGCTACCTCTCTGCACACACCATTTGCTGATTCACAGGCACAACCGAGTCACTCTTGCAACCCTCTGGAAACTACATGTCTTTGCATCTTTCCACTCCTTCAAGATGCAGATCTGGACACGCCTGTCTGAACACCTCGTTACTGGATATTCCAAAGAGAAGAGAGTCCTTTGAAGGCAGAATTTTTTGTGAGTCAGACATTACTTATTAAGTACATTAGCTCTGCTGCTCACTTCATCAATTTAACTCATTTAATACCCACTTCCCCATGCAATCTGCACTGTACCTAGGTTACTCATTTTCATTCCTCCTGCTCCAAGAAAAAACAAGCCTCTTTCCATTCTGACCTGTGAAAATTCAAACCAACTACACATCCCTTGATCCCACATCAAATTCATTATCAACATCTTTCCTATCTCTTCTACAGGACAGGATGGGAGTTGTACCTAAGACTCCGCAGTATTCTTTTTCCACAGTTCTCCTCATCAGTTCTTCCATGCCAAATTCCTTCTCTTACCAAAAAGAGCCTCTAAGGTGGCTTGTACTTTCTCTGATTGGGCACCAAGAACAGAAGGCAAGCCTGACAACCAGATCCATCCCAAAGAAACAGCACAAGTACACATCAAATCCCTCCCCGAGAGCTCTACAGATGGAATCTTGTACTCTCCTGCTGCCAAGGTACATCCTGAGGAGCCCAGTGCACTCCTACTCACAGGAGGCTGGCATGAGTCAATATGGGCAAACAGCTCTCCACAGCCAGAGCACACCAGCCTGCTACACAGGAAATTACCATAAAGGTGATTTGTGTCAATTCTTTTAAGTTGTTCTGAGACCAAGACGTGACAAGGGGTAAGAGAGGGGGGATGTACCTAAATTAAAGGTGGCTGAAGTGCTTATGGAATCAAAGGATAACCAACAAATGCTTAAAAAGAAGTGTTTAAAGAAATAAATGGGAGAGTCCCATTTCAGGACATGAAATCAGTGCCAGTCCCACACCAACGCCACCATCTCACCTCTCCCACGGCCACGTTTCCCACGGTCTGAAGGCCTGTCTCCTTGATTGTTGTCCACTCCATTCTCTTCAGCTCGAACTGTGGAGAGAGGACAGCTTAAAAGAAGCTTTAGAGACTCATACATGAGATAATATAGCCATCTGCTTAACCTGAACTCCAAAAGAAAAGACAAGATTTTCAAGTGGGCTGGTCAACAGATCTCAGTCACCCCTCTTTGGGGGCCTAGCTACAAGCAAATTATGTTTACTTTGCACTGGACAATATAAGGAAGCAAAAAAATCTAATCTGAGGGTTATGTCCCTCAGACAACACACTTGGTTTTTTGGGAGGGAAAAAAACCCAAAAAAGCAGTGTTTTGCAGCCTACACTATTAAATTAATTATGGCCTCACCACTTTAACAAGGCAGGAAATAAAGCTGCCTCATACTATGCTTCCTTGATAACGTGCTGGGTGGCAGCAGTGAAAGAATAAGGGATAACCAAGAACGCCAACTCTTCTCCTGTCTGCCTATACGACATCCATGTACAACCAGGGAAACTTAAAAGAACTCTCCTCTGTATTTAAATCAGAGTGATGACAACTGGGTGAAGGTGAGGCATTAGAAAAGCACTGCAACTTAACTATTTTGTGGAAAACTCCTGAGGAGGTACTCTGAAAGTGGGGGAGGGAAGACTAGCCACTTAAAACACTGCTGAGATTTTGTACTGCACAACTCTTCCTAATGGCAGCAACAAAGTCATTAATTCTTCAACTGGGAAGCTGGGAAGAGAATATCAAGGTTTGGTAACCATCTGAAAAATCTTTAATTCCAGTTTACAAAAAGAGACAAGCAGCATCTGGCTCTGCCCCTCATTTTCATTTTGATGGATCTGATTTCAATTTGTTCTAAGTATAGCTGCAAATTTTATTAATATTTTTTCCTATCTTGACATTACTCTATTCTACAAAGATTGACAATGTCTTCACTGGCACAATACTTAAATATATGAATAATAATGAATTAGAGGAGTTGACTAATACTGTAAATATTTTTCCTACTTGGAAGTGAAAAGCTAAACATTTTTTTCATTCTGGTTTCTCTGCTCATCTATCAGTGTTGTGTATGGCCCTTACAGGCAATGTATACAGCTTTGATACTGCTGATAAAACTTAGAGAAAAAAGCAATGTGTATCCAATGGTGATCTAATGTGATGCTACCTAACTTGGAAACATCTGTTTGCTTTTGTACAATGTATTATTGCACCTGTATAAACTGTAGCAAATTTTTAAATGTTTCAACTCAAAGAATTTTCTCTGTTGTAGAAACTCACCTTTGGTTGGCTTATGCGAGTAATATATGCTAGAGATTAATAATGATCCCAGTCTTTTCATTCCCCTTATGAGAAGATGAGAACATCTTCAGGTTCTCCCACTCATAAAAGGAGATGGAGTCAAAGCTGGATAATTTTTTCATTAAAAGAAACAAAGAAGTGTATCAGCTGTGCAGTGAAATACTTGCTCTCAAGCAGTCTTACAAAGACTCGATTCCAAAACTTACATGAAGAACAGCAATTTGTACAAGATCAATTAATCAAAAAAGGACAGATATTTAAATTAAATTGAGCATCTCTGAACAAGCACAGACCATCCCAAAACCAAGTCACATAGACAGATCAAGCATACCTGTTGCACAAACAAGTTATGATCCCTTCAGCACTGAGCTATAGCTCGGACTGACTTTACTCCATTAAGCATTTGCTCTCAACTCAGCCAGTTTCAGCTGCAAGAAAAGTGTCTGAATCTTTAAAAATAAACCCCTATACATACACTCTCGGCCACGGCTGCCGCCTCTTCCCCGTCTGTTGGAACTTCCCCGTCCGCGACTCACTTCTCTGTCCCCTCGTTTTTCTCTGTTCTCTTTGTTTTCTGAACTTTCCTTTCCAAGGCTTTTCTTCTTTCCCCCTACAGTCTCCCAAGAAGTCTATTTGGGTAGAACAGAATTAGATACAAAAGTCAAAAAGGAAGAGACAGCTCTCAATGCATACTTCCACCTCACACCCCTCCAGTTCATGGAAAAAAAACAACAGGTGTTTGCATAATGTAACATATGTAATACCTTGCAAACTACACTGATACAAATGGAAACATGCTGTATTTTTGGGAAGAGATGAGAAAGAAACAAGTTTTAGAATTTGGATTTTTCTTATGGAATGTGAGAATCCCAAATATTTCTGGCTATAATGGACTTTTACCAGTTTAAGGAAGCCTAGATACAACCACAATGCAGAAAATCTGCAAAGCAAGCAACAGTTTCCCTCTCGCTACCTCCATAAATCTAGCAAGGGAGCATGCACAGAGCTATCTTTTTCTCCCAAGGAAATGAAAAAATGCTTATAAGCATCACTGAACAAGAGACTGCTGAGAATAAGTATGTGGCCAAGGGGGACACACACACACACACATTATCCAGATGTACTAGAATTCAAGCACCAAGAGACAGAATGGCAGAACAACAACTTGGGAAAACTGGGGCCATGACAAGCCAGACCATCCACTCTTAACAGCTACAGCTCATCACACAGAGCAAAATACAGGAAAAACTATGTCTAAACAAGACAAGGGACCAAGGTCCAAACATCAGGCTTCAGCTTTAATATTAAACTCCATCTTTAAAATAAATTCAGGAATTGTATTGGCTCCATAGGATTATCTGTAGGAGTTGAAAATAAAAGGACTAAAACAGTTGCTAAGAATAGCACAGCAACTGGTATATTATGCAATTGCATGGCTAGTCTATTGAGCCATAGCTGCAAAACAAAGAAGAAAGGTGGTATTTGCAAACCATTAAGGTGGCAGATCGGTTTATATATATATGTCTCTAGGAGCTTATAGTCCAGGTAAGGTATTTAAGTGGGAAATTTGCATATGCAAATAAGGCACCATCAACTGCAAAGCACTACATAAAGCCATGACCTCTGACAGGCACCTGCATCAAACAAAAAAGGTTGGCTATCAGTACTTTTAGGTCCTGTCTTATCTCTTCTCAATTCAGACAACAGCAACTCAGAAGCCCTCGTGAGGTAGGCAATGACCAGCTAGTCCAAGCTGCCTAGAACTGAGAAAACGATTGCTATTGAGAAAGCAGGTAACAAAGCAGTTTACAAGTATAAACTCAATGTTTCAGTGTCTCCTTTGAGAGAATAAGTACTAAGAGAATGGTTACTCTCTAATTTTTTGACACGGCATAGGTGAGAAAGAAGGCTGAAATCACTTTTCAATTTCATCTCCCATACAGAAGACTACACCACCATAAGCCAACTCAGGTGAAGTACAGACAGCATGGATTAGAAATACAAAACTATGCATTTGAGCAACACCACGTTATTTGTGCAACAGAAAACTCATTTCCTTCAGTAACTATTGTACAGCTTCATCTGCCATAGCCTGTGTAACTGCATTACACACTAACACTCCTAAAGCTTTAGAGACACTTCACAGGAGAAAAAAAAAACAAAACAAAACTGCACTGACAACTTCAGAACCAAGTCTATATAGTTCAGAATGCACTACTATTTCACTGATGGGCATGGTGCCAAAAGATCTTAGACCATTTTAAGAAATACCCAAAACTGGATGATCCTGCAAAGCTTAAGAGGAAGCAGCCTCTCCTTAGTAAGGTTTTGCATGACTTGTGAAGGATCAGTAAAAGGACCACTATGAAAGCATCAGATCCATGTTTTCCCAATATAATTTTGAGGAAAGGCTTGAGAAGTTGGGCAGGTCCTTTAAGATAGAGGATGATGCTACCTCTGGGCATGGGAATCCATCACAGACTATCGAAGCTGCCTGTTTTTGGAAGGGAGCTAACTGTTTACAATTTCAGCTGACAATGCCTGAGGCAACCCAAATAACAGCTGTGAGCCTGACCTTCAAAAATATGTAACAGAAGCCGCCTTGGTGGCCTGATCTTAGATGGAAAGAAGAATAATCTGAAAGGTCCCCTTTGTTTTATCTTCAAAGGTTTAGGAAGTAAAACATGGTCAGGCATAAAATGGATCTTCCGCCTGTAGGAAGTTAAATGAATAGAACTCTTGGGCAAAGAAACATGCCCTTCTCTACTCTCATCCAGAAGCCTCTGTCTATCCAAAGCCAGACTGTCACAATTGTTGCAAGTGAAAAATCTTCATAAAGACTAACAGTCACACAGCATAAAGCCTTAAAGATCACAGCATTAGAAAAAAAAAAAAAAAAGACAAAATTGGCAGTACTAAAGAAATTATAAATAGACATTCTAGCTATCACTCCTTGCTCTTCTAATTCTTCAAATTGGATAGACACATCATCTTCCAAATGATGTAAAAAAAAAAAAAAACCCACAAGAAAACTTCCAGTGCATCAAAGCAGAGTGAAACTAGAAAAAGAGATTTGGGAATCTGCATTCAGAACTAGTACCACCTCTGTTTCCAACTTTACATCAAATCCATGGTTAAACTGTTCTGGAGTATAATAGCCTTAAAACAAACCCTTCAAGTTGGAGGCCCGCAAACTTCCATAAAGAAGAATAGATTTCTTCACGCTCTGATGAGGACCCCTTCTAATTAATACTCCTTCCTCCTTGTGCCCTTTAAATTCTCTGTATTTGAGTTGCATTTTGTCTACAGAGAGCAGTAGATTCAGAGGGACTTGTCAAAAGAACAGAACATATGGATGTGTTGCTTCTAATTGATAAATGAGTTCAGAAAGTTCCTTCCATGTCATGATCACTTATAACAATCTGCTAAAGTAAGGAAGCATTTAACATTCTCTATCAACCAGAAAACTATTTTCAACTAGAAAATGGCAAATACGAGAAGTACAAGAAAACACAAAACCAGCATATTACTAAGATTTAATCAAGGTGAGATGCTCTCTTCTACTCCCAACTTACTAGCTCGCTCAGTATTATATACTTCTGTGTTTTAGATGACCTCAACTCTTATAAATGAAAAGGGGATAGAAAAGAAAGTCCCCTCAGTCAGAACAGTATGTGTCCTAGATTTGGGAGGGGGGGGGGGAGTTTCCTCATTAACAATAAGCCATCCTGACAAATCACAGGAAATACTGTATGTTCAGCATTAAGAAAGGAAGTTCAGGTTTCTTTCCCAATTTAGATGAGATGGAATCTAGTTTACTGCCTTGGAAAAAACTGTAAGAAGTCCCTCCAGCAAAAACTTCAACTGCAGCAAGACATATTTTCCTGATCTCTTGGGATAAAAAAAAATTGCTCTGTGCAACATTATAAGCGACATTATTTGTTGTTATAGACCAGCCGGGTTAGCTCAGTTGGTTAGAGCATGGTGCTAATAATGCCAAGTTCACAGGTTCAATCCCTGCTTACTGCAGGGGGGTTGGGCTCGATGATCTCTCAAGGTCCCTTCCAACCCAAAGCATTCTATGATTCTACAATATACACATTTAGTCTCCTCTTTTTGTTTTTTTCAATAGTCATGCAAATGAGCAATACAGTGAAAGGAGCAACTACTTGCTGTATCCTCTTCTGCCATTAGCAGCACTATCAATGCAACTTTCAGATGTGGAAACCTCCTCCAACTTCAATACTCACAATGCACACCTACAGAAGTTGCATGACTTAAAATATCTGCCTGCCCTTTAGGTTTATAGAGATTGCCCTTTGCGGCAAACACTTAGACTCAGGTCTCAGGGTTGTGGAGGTGCTGCAGAGTAACTACAAACACTGCAGCAAAAAACAGGCCCATGTCTGACAGAGCACTGAATTCTGCTGCAGAGTTAAAATTGTTGCATATAAATGAAAGCCAGAGGACTCTGCAAGAGACCAGCTGAATACCCACAACATTTTCAAGGTTCAGTCTACTCTAAGGTATGCATGCAGTAGAGAAGCTGACCTGGTCTCCATTTCCTTCAAAAGAATTTGAATGGAGACACAGAAATTGAAAGCTTCCAAAATATGACTTTCCCAATCACTTCTTAGAAGTGGAAAGGCACAGCAAACAGAAAGAGCTGTTTGATATAAAAGTAAAACCTTACCGTGTCTGAACTTCCTTCCAGCAGTATGTTGATTGCTCTGTTCACATCCCCATTACAATCATGTAGTGCCACTATGCACTCATCCTGGTTTTTCCCCGTCACTTCCATAAGCTGGCAGTAAGAGTCAGACATGTTAAAATATCCAAATTATCATCATAAGAAAATAAGAGTTAGTACCACCACAGATTCCAATAAAGTGCATAGCTACTGCATCAGAGCAAACTAAAATCCTAAATAAAGGTATCTGCATTTTACAGATCTGCTTGGGATTCAGACAAGAGACAGGATGAAACACAAATTAAATGGTAATCAAGAAAGCATTCTTTCATGCTTTTCTTTTTTTCCTTTAACTTCATGCTTGCAGCAAATGCTGTCACCCCAGAGACAGCAGTATATGAGGGTAAAGATGTAGAAGACCAGGATTGCTCCAGTATCATCCTCTCTCCCTCCCCACTAAACATCCCCCTTTTTATCCCACTGTGCGAGAACAGCATAAGGTAAGGCATGGCAGAGAACAGATCCATGTAGAAAAACATCCAGACTAAGAAAAAGGTTCTTTTTCAGCCAGATCAGCTCCCTCCAATGGACTGACATTTCAGCATAAGGCCACACAAAAGGCATAAGCGATGGCTGCTTAAGGAGACCTAGTACTGAATTATGCTCCATGGACCTGCAGTGCACATCCTGAGGAGTGTGGGATGGAAATAATCACAGTCTGTCATGGGACATCCAGCAACTTCACCCAAAGAAAAAAAGAAAAAAACTACACAAGCTAGAAATATATATACACAATGTAAAATATTGAAGATTTCCTATGCAAAACTTAATTCTTATCCTTTCCACCAGCAGAGCCACAGGCACTATTGATGAGGGCCCTTTGGCTTCAGGAAGTACAAGACTTCACTTCTGGCACAGCAACAGAACAAGTTTATATCAAGAACAACAAAAAGCACTTAACGTGTTTTGGTTTAGCCCCAGCCAGCAACTAAGCACCACACAGCGGCTTGCTCACCCTCCCCCCCCCCAGTGGGATGGGGGAGAGAATTGGAAGGGCAAAAGAAAGAAAACTCATAGGTCAAGATAAGAACAGTTTAATAATTGACGTATAATAATAATAATAATAAATTGTAGTGAAAAGGAAAACAACAAAAAGAGGAACAAAACCCAGGAAAAACAAGTGATGCAACCACTCATCACCTGCCAACCAACACCCAGCCAGTCCCCAAGCAGCGATCACTGCCCCCCGGCCAACCCCCCCCAGTTTATATACTGAGCATGACGTCATATGGTATGGAATAGCCCTTTGGTCAGTTTGGATCAACTATTCTGGCTGTGCCCCCTCCCAGCTTCTTGTGCACCTGGCAGAGCATGGGAAGCTGAAAAGTCCTTGACTAGCATAAGCAGTACTTAGCAACAACTAAACCATCAGTGTGTTATCAACATTCTTCTCCTACTAAATCCAAAACACAGCACTATGCCAGCTACTAGGAAGAAAATTAACTCTATCCCAGCCAAAACCAGGACATAATGCTTCAGAGGAGGTTTTACAAAGGAAAAGAAATCAAGAAATCTGCTTCTCTGCTGCATTAATGCATTCACGCTAATTGTTCTCTCCTTCTGGGTGTACTCCTATGTTCTTTGTGATGTGTTCACTCGGACAAAATCACCAATACCCACAGCAGAACAGGGACCCAGATTCTCAGTACTGTTTGAATTAATGGTCTCTGCTATAATTTGGTAATGGAAGCTCAAGCATCTACACCTGAAACTCAGCATAGTAAAGGAAATTGTGTGAGATTTCATTTTCACAGTGTAATTCTATCATTTTAATGCATACACAGATCTGGGATGTCAGATTTTTTTTTTTTTTTTACATAACACTTCAGTTCACCTTTAAGCTATGATTAGACTTTTACTTTCCTGAAAAACAGCTAAGATATTAGCAAACTCAGTTTACACAGGTGAAATTTTTCCCACGTGCATGTACATGTGGACAAGCTGAATGCACTCTTTATTCTGATGATCATTAAGCATCAGGACCATACTAGAGAGACAGTGTGGAAGATACATCAGCACAGATGAGTTCTGGCTTAAAGCCTTGTCTACCAAGGAAAATACACCAGTGTAACTATACAGCCAGAGCTATATTACCGCACAATTTCTTGTAAACGGACTTTACAGTGCAATAAGAGCACCTTTTCCTAGTTAAACTTACATCCTTCTGAAAAAGGTTTCAACTAAATCAGAAACAGACGCTCTAGCTCCAAAATGTAAGCCACCTTTAGAGCACCTTATTGCACAGCATAAAAACTCTGTACCGTAAGAAACATACTTGTTTCACTTTATCTTCAAAATCTGCATCATTCTTATCGTAGATCATCTGAGCAAGGCGAATCTGTTCTGCTGTTGCCTGAAAAACGCAAACATCCAATAAAGTACACAAAATGTGACAATATATTTTTTTTAAAAGTATCTCCTAGTATCACTATATTTTTTTTCTCCAGATTCTCAAAAAGAACATACACAACAAGCACAGAGGTGCTATGGGGAAGGGATTAACATCTCCTCTATGCCCATGTTATAGTTAAAAATTTAGCTGGGACAGAAGCAATTTCAACATGTTCTAACGTATTTGAACCACAGTTAAAGGTCACCACATAGACAAGACAACCATATAATAAAATAGAATTTACCACAGAAGCCTACACTTTGATATTATTACTTTTACTTAGTATCTACCACTCCAGAGTTAGAGTTTTATCATAACAAACTGGCAACGGTATTTCTAAATTAACCACATCTCTGACTATTCCTGCTCACATCACCTTCCACAACTCTTTCAACAACCTGACTCTGTAGTTTTATGAGCACTTTAAAAGAGACTGAGTCATGCCTCAAGATTTTGCCCATGAACAGCTGCACTTATTTTCTTTATAAGCGAATACTGGTCTCTGAAAACTACTAAAGGATCTTGCTATTGATGAAGTATTTGGTGCTTCTGTAATGTTTCTGGACAACAAATCCATGCTGGCAACTTCTCCAAAAGCTGAAAGACTAAAATGGATGGATGCAGTAAAGTGTCATAAAATCCAAATAGGCTATGGCTACCCCACAGCGAAAGCAACTCGAACACTAATGTCTCATTGTACAGGCCACTCTTCATAGTGCAGCATTTGCAGTCTACTTGAACTGCACTCCCATGAAAATACCAAAGATAACTCTATGCTACATGATCCTGGACCGAATTTGATTTCTGCTCAAACAGAAGAGGCTATCGTCTCATGCTAGAGAAGCCTGATACTGAAAGAGCCAGGACCCAAAATGCAAGTTGAAGTGCTGTGGAAGACTTCATTGAGAAGGGGACCACCTCATCCACTGAAATGCTTGACAGGAAGGATTCATCCTGGGCAGCTGGTTGAATCTCACCTTTCGAAGTCTCACTTCACAGGATACCCACGTGAAATTCTGTGCCTCACGAGTCCAGACTTAATCAGCCTCAAACTGCTTTGCTTTTGAAGTTTACTACAAATACAAGCTCTAGAGTAGGTCACCAAGTGTAAATCCTGAGAAGAGTCTAAAAATTACTCCACTGTACACCACCAGGTGCTTATTTGCCAATAAGTTACTGCAGCTGTCCCAGTTCCTCTAGGGAAGTGACATTTACTGTGCTCAGAGGCAACTTCCAAGACAATTAGCACACTACTTCACATTTTTAAAGCGTCATGCTGACAGCTTCATAAGTCAGTCGGTAACAGAGGAGAGCCTGCTCTGGAATTCCCCGTGCCAGCCCTGGTGCCACCCTCCACAAAAGCCTCCTGGTCAGCGTGGTGCTCTGTGCTAAGGAGCTTGCTCTTGGTGTCTGCTGAGAGCTCAGCAGAGAGCAAAAACAAAAGGTCTGCTGGTTTCAGGAATTAAGCCTTGTTGATCCACCTTCTTGCTCTGACTTCAGCATCCTCAGGCCCACTACAACTTTTAAGCTAGTAAAGGGATTTCCTTTAAAGATATCCATGTAAGAAACATGGATATATAAAAACATTCAGATGGTGTAGTTTCTGTAGAGACATGACAGCATTTGACCAGAAACAGGAAACCATCAAGATTCATTTTTTCCATAAACCAACTTACTTTCAAGTCCACCTTAGAAGACAAAAATATACCAAATTTTATAACAATATCACATGTGTGACAGTATCTTCAGTTTTCCTGTGTAAGGAGAGAGCTTAGAAACACAAGTAGGTGCAATATCACCAATATTTATGCCAGTGGATTACACCCAGATGGAACTGAAGATTCAGAAAAAAAAAAAAAAACAACAAAACCCCACAAGATGTGTTTACTATACAAACACCAAATCATTGTCACAAAAAGTTTTGGTTTTTTTCCCCAGCAACTGGTTCTTCTTTATTTTTAAGGCACCATTGTTACAAGTAAGACTGTAGTATCCTATAAAAGTATAATTAAGTTTTAATTGCGACTAAGAAAATAGTAGCATTTTAAGACAGCTAAAATTTTACTCAACCTTACAAGATATTATCTTTGCAGCATAACAGACTGAAGGAAATTTTTAACAACTTTGAACTACCAGAAAACAGAAGTGTGCAAAACACAAATTTAAGTGATAGTAATAGGCTCAGATCTTATAATAAAATGGCATATTTATTATCCAGAAGCAATGCAAAAGAACTGTGATGTAATTTCTTAAATAACTTACATGATGATCAGTGTGATATTATGACAATGAAATCTCCATTTGGGAAAGCAACATTATTCTACGTTCAGAAAAATGAATCAGTGGTAATTGAACAGTAAAATCCCACACATTTCTGTTGATCTGTAAAGCCTGACTAAGGAAGAAGGTCCATCTAATATCTAAACAATAAAAAAATATGGTGCACTAAAACATAATTGCTGTATATTAAATCATCATCATTTCCACTGAATTGACCAAACCAGTATCTATTATGCAAGTAGAAGAATCAGTGGACAAAATGCAGAAAAAGGCCAGTAAGACCTAATGCTTAAAATCAATGAATCACATAGGTTGGAGAAGTCCTCCAAGGATACTCAGTGCAACCTCACACTGAGAGCATGTCCCATCAGAGGAGCTGCTTGGGGCCAGACAGAGATCCCACAACCTCTCTAATCCATGACGTTGTTCATGGTAAACAATTTTTTTTCCTTTTAACAGCTGGAATTTACAGTGTTCCAGCTTGTGCCATTGTCTCTCTGAGAAGAGTCTGGCTTCACCTTTTCTATACCCTTTTCATGAGGTGTCTGAATAGAAGACACCACCCTTTCCTTGCCTTCTTAGGGCTGAACAAATGCAGTTCCCTGAGCCACCCCTCATTCATCCTGTGCTCCAGCCTCTCAGCCATCTTCGCAGCTCTTCACTGGACTTGCTCCCATCTGCCAACATCTGTCTTGTGCCAGGGAACCCAAAACTGGGCAGAGTACTCCACTGCTGGCTTGCAAATGTCAAAAAAGGGGAAGCCACCACTTCTGCCAACCTGCTCACTACACTCCTGCAGCCTTACTTGTTATAAAACAAAAAACAAATTCAACTTCATCTATTAAAAGTTGCTTCCTAAATCCACACATTAGCATGAATCACCACTATGCAAAGCACTGCAATGCAAGATAAGGACTTGAGCTCATATAATTAATACTGTACAAAACAGAACAGGAGCCCCTCCATGTTAAAGATCAGTCTACAAAACAATAAGACACAATTTTCCAGGGGATCACCTCTAGATTGATGTACACTCTACCAGCAGAGAACTGAGGTAATTCCTGAATTGAGTTCAATTTTGAAAAGTACCTGACAAGAGAATAATGAGTTGCCAGGAGCAGAGACATTTTGCACTCTATGTAACCCAGACAAGCACACAACTACTCTGCTGCTGAGAATCAAGACAACGGGCTAAGAGCTTAATTTCAATCTCGCAGATACTCAAAATGATTTTAGTCTGCTGGTGGACAACCATCTTCATTTCACTTTGTGAAGACACTGCACAAGTAGTTTAGGATTTTGTGACTTGTAGATATGCTGAATCATGCTGCAGAACACAGCATACATCTAACGAAGCTTTTCCCACCACCCAAATTCCTCTACCGACCAGAAATCTGCTAGCATCATGATGCTGGCATATGGAAGAGCTGAGATCTGAGGACACTGAGGTCACAGGACAGAAATCCTGACACAGGCATAGAATTCATCACTGATGGGAAATGTTGCTGAAGAACACAAAGCTCCTTTAGAGACAAGGATACAGGAACAACTTAATGCTGTGCTGGATTACTGAGCAATTAAAGCGAGATATCAAACATACTCTTCCAAAATAGACCATGATTTTCCCCTGTCTTTTCTCAGTTTTTACTGACTTGGGGAAGAAATGCATACCATTACATGCTCACTTTACACTCAAAGAAGATTATATAGTAGCACATACCTGTACTACTTGTTTCTGTGGTTGTGCTGGCTGTGTGGTTGAAATTTGCATTTTGTCCCGAGTGCCCCGGGTACGTTCACTGCCCACCGAAGTCATCATATACAGTATATACAAAACAATGTATGTACAAAATAGAAAATCTGGAAAAAAAGAAAAAAAGAAAAGAGCATGAGTTAAGGCAGGGTATTGATTAAATACCCAGATAATATACAAATGCAGTAGCTTGAACTCTTCCTGCCTTTACCACGAACTCTATACAGAGACTCCTGAGAAAGCAGCTTTAATACACCATTATTGGATTTATCACAGTCTTTACAGTACAGGGGGAAATGTAGTAGATAAAAAGCATTTTTGTCAGCTGACTGGGATCTGTCTAGATCTGTACTTCCAGACGACATCTAAATCTCACAGCTTTTCCCAGTTATTTAACATACAGACTTTTCTATTTGCTACTCTGCTGAAATTCCAGCTCCAGCTGTATCTCTCCTTAAATTTCTGTAATACCTGCTGTCTTGTTTTGATGCCTGGAATTTAACCACTCACACCCACTCAGAACACTAACACAAAAATCACATTCACAAACCAGGCTGTTCCTTTCTTCCCTATCATTAAACTGCTTTCCTGCACTTATACGGAGGTCGTGGCCAACACCCATTCTACTTCTCACCTCTCATTTAGAATCATAGCATCATTTAGGTTGGAAAAGACCTTTAAGATCAAGTCCAACCATTTATAAGAAAAATTACGATCCTTGCCTTTAAATACAGCCTCCATAGCCAGTATTTTTATGTTCTCCCTCATACAGAAGTGTTTTACAAAACTACCTATTACCCTGCTTTAAACATACCTTTGTTGTATGGCAACAAAGAAACCCAAAAGAAAACTCAAACCCCACGCACACATCAGCACTATCCCATTTGTGACAGTCAGCTTTCATTCTCATTCATCCTCTACCATATAAATTTCTTGTTTCAAAGTAATTTTATATTCTCCCTGTGTTTGTACAGCATCTAACACAGGTTTAATTGATGAGTATGGTTTATAGTAGCTATGATAACTGGAAACAGACCTCTCAACTGGTCAGAACAGTCATGGTCAACTGCCTGGTTTCTGTCCCCATGACACTGGGAAGGTAAAACCTGCAAATTTAGGGAGCTAAGGACAACCTGCAAGTGGTGCACCTGGGCAGAAGGAGATGTGCAAACAACCAGCAAAGTGCTTTTACTGCAGCCCCAATGTACGAACATGCCTCAGCACACAACTTGTCAGGGCAGCAGCTTTGGTGCAAGCTGACTGTCACCGAGCTCAACACTGAATTTCTTTATGTGCTAGTTAAAGCATTCAATAAAGTCTGAGGAGAAAGTATATTTCCATGAACTCTTACATATTTAACAAGAAAAGGCCTGCCTTTACCAGGAACTGACTGTAGTACGAGCTGAACTGGAACACTCTGTTTTTCCAGCTTTATGAATATAATCACCAAAGCCAATCTGTCTCCCAGCCTCTTAAGGTAGTCTAACTTTGCTGTCTTCTAAGCCCCAGAACACACAGGCCTGCAGAGCACCGCACTTGACACCCTAAAAGCCAGATACAGTCAGAACAGAGATTATCCAAGCTCATGACAACATGTTCTATAGAAACCAAAATATTAAGTAGATGCGGAGATGCTCTGAACAGCAATCAACGCTTATCGCTGACTATCTGGTCATGGTTGTCCACTGATATTTTAAACACATTATGAACAGTCTTCAGTTGAGTTTGCAGTAGAAATTATTTTGCTCTGTGTTAAAATCTGCTTTATAAGCCTTGCTGGCTGGACTGCCAACCTCTGAAAACTAACTTAAGTTTATATACACTAATAATGACCTTTGGGTTGGTGGGGTTTTTTTTTGTTTGTTTGGGGTTTTATTATTGTTGGTTTTGGGTTTCTGGGGTTTGTTTGGGTTTGGTTTTTTTTTTTTTTTTTTTTTTTTTAAGTATCAGTCAGCTCATCATGATTTGAACCTAGCACAATAAGCAATGAAAAAAACCCTGAACAGAGAACATGACAGAGAGCACTAACCTCTCAAAGACAAGCTAATAGTTTCAAATATGATTGTCTGGAATTAGCCCACTGTGATTTAAGATATGTTGAGAAATTATAATTCCACTGGATCTCAATTTGTTCATCATTTCTGAATTAACATCACGTTTACACAGATTCTGGTACCTAGAAATTCTGACATACATTTCAATCTTCTTTTCTCCAATTTCACCAAAGCTACTCAAAATATAGCGAGTGATCCATGTTTTGGACATGACAGCAGTACACACACATTAAAACAAAGAGTTTTCCATTTGTTTGTAAAGCACACACTGAACTACAGCCTACACTTCTGATAGCCAGGCAACCTATGGTTCCTGAGGAAGACTGTGTCTTTTTCTCCCTCTCCTAACATATATTTTACAGTGCCTCTGCATCACAGCTGTTTAAGCCATGTTTGTTTTTCAGGATGAAAGGATACTTGAAGGAAAAAGGCAGGCACACAAGCATTTGAAACACTCCTGGGGGATGAAGCAGCACAGCAAGATCAGCCTGCTGGTGGGAACAGAGCCCAAACAACCCGAACAGCGTAACAGGATCTTTAAAGATCCTCATCTTGCTGACCAGGCAGGCCATGAGCAGCACAATTTGGCAACAGGTCTGAAGCAGAAAACCAGCAAAGGCAAGAGCCTCTTCCTGGCAGCAGTATGGACTTGCACTTGCTTCAGACAAGTGTGGAAACTCCCTCAGTTTGACATTCCCCATCAAGCCAACACAGACACATTATAATCCATTTCAGACACAATCCAGTCTTCTTAAAAGCACAGTTGGCAGCTTGAAAAATAAAGCTATTTCCCCTTAGTTGGTTCCCACTATCTACAAGCAGTGTCTAGAAACAGCAACCAGCCCAGCCCCAGCACACATGAGGAGCAGCCTGCTCTACTGCCAACAGTGCACTAGCCAGGGAAACATTGCACCTCCCTGGCACAGGCATGTCTTCACCACGCCAGGCTGAGGCTTCATACACCCTACCACACTTACTCTTCAGAGTACCGAAGCAACAGGCAGAAGGGAGGCAGATAGCCACTGACTTCAAATTACACCATAGTGACTACAATTTTGAGCATTAAGTGGGATATTACTAATTAATAAGATGGGGATGAACAAGAACATTTCCTTGCTCACAAAGCAGCTGCTTATTCTCTCCAACTCCTCATATTAAGGTCTGTTTGGCAGGCTGTCATCATAGCAGTGAGTAGGATATCACAAACTGATGAACTTAATTTTAACTGCAGATCAAATGAGGAAAGAGGATTTGAGACTGCAAGACAACTATTAATGCAGGTTTTTAAAGTTATCATAATGCTTTCTTTGATCTTTTGTTCAACTTTCCTTCAGCAAGAAATCTAGTCCTTTTAGACTCAGTCAGAAAAATTAAGAGATACACAGAATACAAATTGACTTGACAGGGTGACAAGCCCTGCAAGACACAGTAAATCTATTCCTGAACTTCCAGGGACAGACCATGCACTGCAATACAACCTGACTTTCAAGAATCCTTCTGAAGTTAAATATTCACTTCCATCAGCTGAACGAAACATTTGCAGTTTCAATTCTTTTCCTGAGGCAGTCTCAAGAAAGTTATTTTCTTGACTCTCTGGACAAGGAGCTGTGATAAAGAACACTGTGCAGAAATCTCTGTGAACACCTTAAAAGTGTGATTGCTTTTTTTATACTCTAATCACAAAGCTACTCGGTCAAAGATTTCTCAAAATGACAGGGTGGGGAAAAGGCTGCAGGACACTGCCTCATGATAGCATGACTACTGTACATGTACAATGAGTCTAGATTTTACTGCTACAGCAGTAGTGTGACATGAGCATGAGGAAAAAGAGTGGAGAAAAAACCCCATGTCTGCAAAGCATTGATTCAATGCATTTCCCTCAAGTCTAAAGAATCTCACCACCTTTATTACTGCTTGAAAGGAGAAAAGATTTTGCAAGAGTCAGGTGTTCCTCAGGAGCAGTGCTGATTACTCAGTGTGTACTGCCCCAAGCCAACAATACTGAACCTGAGCTTGTGGATCCTGGGAGGATTCATGTGTCATCTTACTGTCTTCTATGGTAAACAGGAAGAATATTGATGGCCAGGAGTAGACCTGCATCACTGGCAGAACACCACAGGAGAGAGAAATTGTACTATCTGTATGCTCCCATGTTTTACCAAGAAAAGAGGATTGCTGGGAATGGCCAGAGTACCAGCACAAACATATAAACTAACATATACACTTCCAGTTGCATTAGCAAAGATTACTGAATAAACAAGTGAATACTCTTACCCACCTTTCTTAAAACCCACTGAGTTGTTAGTTGAAATTGCTATTCTGCCAAGTCAATCTATAATTAAGATAAGAACACACCTCAATCTACAGAAATCAATAATTTCTCATTACCAGAAAAAAAAAAAGGTTCATTTAAAGGATGGGTATTCCTAAGCAAATGTTATACAAAGGAAGACAAAGAAATAGGTCTTACAAATAAAAAGGAAAGACAGCATTGTTTTGGAAGAGAAAGAAGTGTTCATCATCAAAGGACTGGGTTAGGCAAAGGCTGGTCATGTATCCCAACCCCCTCTCAAAAGCATGATGTGGAAGGGGGACTGAACAGTGCATGTTTTCCACTAGTAGAGCAGGTTTCAATCGTGAAAGTTAAATAATATCATTAACATTATTTAAAAAAAAAATCTTCTAATCTCACCATATCTATCTTTGCTATTATCCCAGTGTCTCTGCCTAACAGTCGTGTTTTACATTTTAGTATATACTGGTGATAATCCTAGCTTTAATCAAAATCTGCTGACTAGACCAAATAAACACCCAGTGGACTTGCCCTGATCATTTCTTTATAAATATTCAAACTTCAGAGGCAACAAGTGCCCTTATATTCATACAGAAATTTCTGAAGGAGGAATCTAAATTTCCCCAAATGAAAAAAAAAATTAAAAAAGGGGGGGGGGAATATCGCACTGAAATCAGAGAAGCCTAACCAACTTCCACCTAGGGCTTTATCTTTCACACAACCAAGGCAATCTTCAGACTGCTAAAAACCTGGCTAGCAAAACCCACCCAGCTCTGCTGCTGTCAGGAGACAACACTCCTGAGTGACTCTGGACAATCAAAAGGCAGTGAATGTCCTAGAAGATTCAGATTACTTGACCTTATGTTTCAGACATCAGTATCTACAAAGTCACTATTCTCATCTTTTGCTGCCTTTCTGCAAGAACACCATTTTAGATAGCAACCAGCTGGACTTCCACATGCAAAAAGAATAAAGTCCTAACTAATTATAAGCCCCATGTTTGCAAGGACCTGCAAGATGCACTAGTTACCAGCACTTACCATTGACTGTAATGAAACTTTTAAGTAGCAGAGACCCAGTTTGAAAATAACATGCAGTTAGTCTATCTAAGCACCACTCTCAGAACTATCAGAACTAGAGGATCTTACTAGACCATAACACAGACTAGACCACAGTTTGTTGCCATGAACTACACAAAAAAAAAAGTCTGCACTGGTCCACATTGAAATATAATATATAGAAAACAGGAATTCTCTTTGAGAAGCAGCAATCATGGGGATGCCGTGAGGAAGGGGCAACAGCAAGTTCACTTTTGAAGTATGTTTCTCTGCTGAGAAATATTTTAAGAAAAGCTCTGGCCTGTCCTGACATTCTAAGACCTGAAGGAAAAATTAAATACATGTTCCTGTCATCTTTGATGGAAGGACCTCATTTCTTGCACTCTGTCATAGAAAAGGCTTTTCTTATGCGAACCCTCTCTAAAAGCTACCAAAGTAAAAGAGGTAATGTATTCCCATCACTGACCACACTGTATGCTGTCCTGAACTGTCAACTGACTCGGTATCTCAGGCTAGGAAACACACAGAGACCACAGTGGCTCAGAGGTGCTTATACAGCCATGCACGCACTCTACTTCCTCTTGCTATGGGAAGAAAGGAACACCTCCATTTCCGAGTCCTCTGCTCTCTTATTTTCTAGCATAAGGAGATAAAAGAAAATACTACCCAAGTCAATACACAGTATGCTTGCTGTTTATTCCATCACTGCTACATTCAGTGGTGAAGAACCATCAGTATTGCAAATCTCCTCTTCATACCTGTTTCTCTGGGTTTGTCCCCCCCAAAAAATGGAACAATCAATGAAGAAAAACAGAAAAGGTAAAGCCCTTGGTGTTTTCCCTCCTAAGGTTTCCCAAGTAGTGTCCAGTGAAAGGGCACTAGTGTCTACAACTTCCAAGCAAGCAGCAGCTAGCAGAACTACAGCCTAGTCACCCCCTGCAACAAATACTCAGATTGAATTATACACTGCATTAACTAGGAGGCTTGTAAAAAACATTAACTAGTATTTCACAAAAGGAAAGCTTTACTGCAGCTGAGGAAAAAATGAACTAGCAGGTTTTTCAGGGTTGAAAATCATTACCCTCTGCAGCCAGAACTAATACAGCATTCCTGAAGTCACACACAAGTGGAGGACGGCTAAGCAGTTCGGGACAAAAAAATCGTGACAAGAGTTTTAGTTCCCGTTTGGGACCTGGCTGTATATTTACTCAACGTTCAATCCGTAGTGCAGGTAGAACCCAAACAGTTTATTCCATTAAAATCAAGTTTCAGCTCATATCTAAATGCCACACAACTGCGGGCTGTCACCAGAAATAGCAGTCCTGCTCCCTACTCCTTAACCACATAATATTGTTACTTCCCTTCAATCAGACTAACGATCCTGCAGCTGCAGAGGGAGCTGGTTCAGTGAGCTGACCCAAGAGCAAGCTAAACCCTCTAAAACAAAACAGTGAGTCAGTTGAATAAACTTATCCAGTGGAAAACTATGTGGCTATACAACTGCTGAATCTGACACAAGGGATAGAGATCAAGTTCATGAGGAAAGGTGAACTTGCATTTCAGCAGCCATGCACCATTATAATATAGGTAAAATGTGAGGTTCCACATTTTGTTTTCCTGGGATCCAGTATAGCAAGACTCAATCCTGGTCAGGCCCTCTGCATGCAACAACAAAAAAAGCCCAAACCCCACACACATTAAAAATGCCTTGTAGGCATTTTAAAAAATAAAAAACTCCCAGGAAGGGACTCTACCAGCAGAGTGACCTTGAATATATCACTATCTTATGGCATATATATTATTTTGATCACCAGTATCACTTGTATCACCTTTACTGAGGAACGCTCTTTAATGTCCAGCTCTTGGATACCTGTTCACATTCAGTAACTTGCAGTGAAGAATACACTTATAAAAATTTGGAGGTGCTTCTATCCAAACAAGAGGAGGCTATAATCAACCAACATTAGGACAGCCTGACTAACATAGCTTATGGTAATCTAGAATAGTGTCTTTTCCCCCAGCCACAGAAGTATCTGTCTACATTCGGTTTTGGGCATTAAACTAGACTCAAACTACCCTAAAGCAATTTAGCCACCAAAAGCAATCTTTAATGATTTTGTACACACAACTAAACATTCAATGCTTTTGCTGGTCATCTTCGAATTTCACTTTCACAGGAACAACACACACATCCACCCTTTCCCTATCAAAAGCCCCACCTTGAGAAGGCTTGCTCCCTCTGCCAGCTCATAAAAAAAAAAAAAAACCAAAAAACAACCCACACAAAAACAACAAACAAACACCAGCCACCCTCCAAGGGGGAAAGGAAGAAATCCAGACAGACTCGTCTGGGAAGACAGGGCTAGGTGACTTGGAAGTTCTTCAGATGGCTCCCTCTACCAAAAAAAGTCACAAGACAAAGCCTCTGTAGACTGTAATAATTTGCACAGCTTTCCAGTCTATCCTCAGGGGTCAGCTAGAAGCCTGGGTGAGCTCAGAGCATGCACACACACACACACGTATATATGTGGGTGAGGAAACAGCTGCAGAGTATGAACTGAACAAGTTATAGATGCTCTCTTCAAAGGATACATGGAAGGACATATGATCTCAGGTCACACTCTGGTGAAGCTATCAATACCACAAGGAAAAAAAAATGTAAGTAGCCAAAGCATCTCAGATAATACTGAGGTACACCACTAAAGCTGCACAGGACATATGACCTTCCTGTATTAACTGACTTGTCTCAAAACCACTATTCCCCACACCTCTAGTGACAATGTCAGCAGGACACTTTTGAAACAGTTTAAGCTTGGGCTAAGTCAGTACGTACAACACAAACTACAAGCATACATCAAGGACACTTCAGGCTTGCGGTTTGTCAATAGTACCACTGTAAGACACAACAGTTAAAATCTTTCAGTGGACCACCCCCCTATCAATCATTACCATTACAATCAACAGCTAGCTGCACCCACAAGATGAGTAATTCATGCAACAGCAAAAAAAGGGGGGAAAAAAGCTGTTAAATAACAAAAAAACCTTTTTTAAAAAACTTATTAGGAAAGCTAGTCCAGATTAAAACAGTAACAGAAAAAAAAAAAAAAAGAATTGTCTTTTTCCCTGCTCCTGTTACAAGTACTGGGAACTGTCAGCTTTGGCTATTAAACTACAGAAATGCATATTTCAGCTATTTGCTCTGATGTAATGCCCCATATCTAAACAGCCCCTAAAATTAATTACTGTTTACACAGAAAAACAAACCCAATAAGAAGATTCAAGTTAAAACCTGGGTACTCCAAATGACAGAAAGAAATAGCTAACATAAGCTTGGAGCCACACAGCCAGGACGATATCCAGAAGGGGGAATTCACTTTGACCATGGTTCTTGTAAACAAGGTGGCACACAGAAAGCAGCACTTGATGTCGGACATCTCACTGCCAGATCATGAACACACTCAGTGTTTGTGCTCTCCCTACCCCCTCCAGCTCCCTCCCATGTCACTGAACCACACTCACCTGGAACAACTTCCAAAGAAATTCTTTTAATAGAAACAGATACAAGGAACAGGACTAAAAATAGCCGAGCAAGAGCAGAGACATTTGTGACATTCTCAAACTGGCAGAAACACACTCAACTGCATTAAAAAAAAAAAAAAAAAAAACCAAGGGGGGGACCTAGTTAATTCACACTAGAAGTGACAAGGAGGAACAAAGAAAGTGCCACCATAAAAAAGTTTTGGAGGGGAGGATTAATTCAGACTTGTGACACTCATCAGATCACATTACACCACTCACAACAAAAAGCAATGGTTAAATTATAAGCCACAAGTGATATAAAAGCAAATGCACTAAGTAATCAATAAGGCTATATCTATAAAGTGTGCTAAAAACCTCATGATATCAGATTTTTTGATTCTAGCTTCAGAGTTTTGGTAGCAACGCCAAAGAGCTCAGGTATCACTCCTGCACCTGTACAGAGCCTACTCCTTGAACTAGGTACTGAGGGAAGACCACCAGTACAGATCACTGCTTGTGATGTGCTCACATATTCAGAAAACCAAAGAAAACCAGGAGTCTTGCTAAAAAAACCCCACTTTTAAATAAATAAACCAAGATATTCTAGAACATCTTTCTATAATTTTCCCCCAGATGATATTTCTCAAGGTTAATCTTAGGCAAGAGGAGAATCCACCAAAAACCTAATTTTATATTCAGTTGTATATGTCACTGCGAAAAAGTTCCAGAAGGAGGAAAAGAAACAATAGTTTCTAAGGCAGTATTAAAGGTTTCCTTCCTTCACAATCTAATGCTTTTACTGTGCACAAAATCTTGATGAAAACTCACGGCCATTTGGGTCAGTTTAGTATTCCAAAGTGAAGCCTTGTGAGAAGCTGAATCCTTTTTCAAACTTTTTGTCAGGTGCTCAGAGACAAGCAGCCACAGAAACAGTACTGAGAAAGGAAAGCCATAAGATATCATTTTTATTTCTCTGCCAACTCTGGATTGCTCCTTCTATGGTCACAACCAGTGTTAGCATTTTGTCTAGCTTTAAACAAGGTGGGGTTTATTAGTTTCCTTTGATACTAATCCTCATTTTGACCTGCTTCAGACAGAAAACTTGATTTTATCCCAAGATTTCCTACTTTATTTTGAGCATTATTTTTCTCACTATCACAACTTCTGAACTTGGTGGCAGGTGTAAATTCACTTATTCTTGTTCTGTTGATCTGGAATTTTCCACGAGGCCAGGTCTATCCTATCTACACCAAAACAATACCAAGCTATCCAAAGAGATGAAGGATTAACAATCTTTACAACTTCAAACATACAACACACTAGAAAGGAGCAGGTAAATAAAGTGTCCTCCACACAATTCATCACAAAGTCATCCAGGCTGTTCTTGTGTGTTTAACATTAAAAAAGCAAACCAAAATTTATCTCCCACTTCCCAGTTAGTTTATTAATCTTTTTAAAGAAGATACCAAAGAGACAAGTTACTCACATATGATGTCAAACTGCCCAAATTTTTATTGCACTCAATTCAGTATTTATTTTCTCTCCAACATAAGCAGGGGGAACCACCCTTAGGCTTCTTCTAGACCCACAGTCACTGTTCCAGCTCCCCATCTTTACCTTTTTCTGCAAGTCTGGACTGACTTAAATGTTGTTTGGCTGCCATGCATTTTCTGTCTCTGGTAGGAGGTTCTCACTCTCCTCCACCACTTCTTTCCAAGCCAGACTAGCTTATAATAAAATTGAAGAATGTGCAAAGAATTTTTTTTTTTTTTAAGTTTGCAAAATCTGAATTAGCAAATAAAGTTTTTCTTCAAAACTTCCTTCCTATTGATAGGCCATTAAGAAATTCCTTTTCACAGAAATTTATTCACTCATTTTTCTTAAAGCTTACATTTTCTTTTAAATATATTTTTGTATTCTGCAGGGTCATTCATTACTACACTGTATTAAACTAACAGCCCCTGATTCCAGAGACATATGCGAGCTTTATATACTGTGCAACGCAACATTAAAATGCCTAAGTAGAAAGCCTGTTTTCTAAAACATTCCAAAATATTAGTCACCTGTCTATTTTACCATCAATCTAAAAGACCAAGCACTCTGCTGCAAGATCAAGTTACTCACTTTTGAAAGAAAAGGGACTTGCACTCTTCACATCTTAGTTTCTGAAACAGTTAGCTTGCTTATTAATTGCAGCACCTCACTCTCAGTACACATGTGAATTCTGAGATTGCACCTGGAATACACATTTTGCTAACTACAGTGTTCAACTCTAGCAACAGTATTAAAATATTACAGGTATCAGCTTTAGAGATCATACTGCACCTATAAAAACTTCACTGAACAAATGCTTTGGTAATGACAATCTTTACAACACATCTTCTGCTGAAATGGTTTTAAACATCAATTTTCTCCTAGCAAACCAAAAAGCTGTATCTACACAGAAATTGAGCAAGGGATGAGCAATGGATAACCAAGATAAAATATTACAAGTTTTTAAAATTGCATTACAAACTTAAGTAACAGCTTTTTAATCACAATAATTTTCAGTCACTTACAGAATGTTATGTAAAAATTCTAGCACAACAGGGGACTGTTAAACACACTTGCTGTAAAAGCCAAGATGACACTGTAAATAAACTGGGAAAGCAATGGCAGGCAAGTTTAAAATGCAGAACAGTATGATGATTTAAGTGTGTTCTCAATTTAAACATACAAAGACTATTTTTCAAGTTCAATGAGTACACTGCCCAAAACATGGCTTTTTGAAAACTAGTAAGAACCTGATTCACTAGAATAAGGTGAAAATAAAAATCATAAAAGAAAAAATGCAACTTGTCATTCTACACGCCTCCTCCGATAAGAGCAAAAAGTCTAAGACACATACATGGTTAAGATGACAGCATACACCCAAAGCTGTAATCAGCAGAAAGTAAACTGCTAAAAGGCTGCTGTCTCACCTTCAGGAGACTGAAACTTACAGTTCTGCAGGGGTTTACTGGTGGTTTTTTGAAAGCATACAAGCCTCATAAGTTGGTACTGCCCTTTTGGTCCCTCCATTTTCCCATGTCTAAAATTTGAAAAGCAATACTTACCAACCCCATTGCTGTGCTCTAAAACTCTAAGGCAGAAGGTGTTAGCATGACCTTAGTTTTGATATCCCAAAAGAACCTTGCCATGAAGTCCAAGTTTTTGAGGTTTGTTGTCATGGAAGTTACTATGAGATCACAGCTGCATCACAGGAATTTCTTTGCAGGATCAAATGCAAGAGACTGATAGAATGGGATGAAACAGCTCTCAGTACACTGCATTTAAACATCACTGAGTATACATGCAACTGCTGAGAACAGCAACTTTAAGGAGTAGAATTTTTACTCCCACTTATTCATGAAAGTCCATTTGAAGAGTTACAAATACATCCAAGAAAAACATTTTGTGCTCTTCTCATTTTTTGCCAGAGGAAGAAGAAAGGAAAAAGCATGTTTAAATAGATTATCTCATTCCCAAATCCAGAGATATAACTTCCCTTAAAACCATTCTAAGTTCTCAAATATTATATACACAATAAATAAAACCCAGAAAATTCCCAGAATGCAAAGCACCAAGAGTAAGGCCTTCCATGTCAGAGATGATCAGTTAAAACTTTAATGTATATTCTAATATGCAAGCACATTTGAGAACAAAAACCTTTGTTCAACTGAATTATCACAATTCCTATCAAATTAAAAAAAAGGAATAAAACAAAGAGCCCAAGGAATGTAATAACATTAACTGAGAAGAAAAATAGGATTGAACCTGGTGAGAAAAAAAAAAGAAAAAAATCAACTTTATACACTAATGCGAATCCACAAAAGGCTGTAATTTTACTTCAGAGGCAACTAAAAATAAATAAATGTTTATCTGGAACTCACTTGTCAGCAGAGATTTTAACATGACTGAAATGCAAGTTGTTTAAAAGTTAGAAGTACACCGATGCCAATTAAAATTCTTATGGTGTAAACAAGTATTTCTTTGGCTGAACCTTTCCAGAGCTTTAGCTAGATATCCAATTGCTATAAAAGACATGAAAGCCTAAGTTCCAGAAACATATGATAATGTTTTGCTTAACCTTCAGACTCTTGGAGCCATGATGTTTTGGATTTAAATACAATTGGAAAATATTCACAGCATCTTCTTTAAGATGAGCTTTTGGGGAGTTTGGGTTTTTTTTTTTTAACTGGTCTGAAGCTTAATAAAAACCTTCATTTTATACAGTTTTTGGAAAAGTAAATTGAGGGCATCTTTCCACTTTTTCTTTTAATTAGAAATTTGTGTCACTTTAAAAATACATACAACTTCTGAAAAAGAGGGGTGGAGGCTAAATATTGTAGGTCAGTATTTCAACAAGATTTGATACATTCCAGAAGCTGAACTGCTTGGAAAAAATCAATTCACAGCAAGTCCTGGAAGAGCTAAGCATACCACTTCTTCCAGTCTGGTCTTTAAGATTTCAAAAAAGCAGAGCTCCACACAGAGCCATAAATACCATACTAGTATAAAATACAATAGAATCATAATATACCCAAACATACATTTGGATAAACCAACCTAGTGTAAAGCTCTATTTTCAGTCTTATGTGTTGTCTAAAGCTTTCAGGCTTTAACTATAATAAAATAAGTAGAGTTTAGATATACATTTTAGCAAAGTTTAGCACAGTGTTTGAGCTGTGCTTATGTGATGTCACTTCACCTGGCAGAGAAATTGAGAAGTCTGAAGTTGAGATTTTTCAGGAAACGTAAGAGGTGGTAACAGTCTCATTTTATTCAACAGAAGGACTAAGTGAATCTCTAAATAGAGCTAACTTCACCACCATTAGAATGCCAGAAGAGATAGCTTATCCCCTTCCCCTTCAACATTTCTCCCTTAAAAAAAAAAAAAGAACAAAGAGATTATCTTAAAAAAATTAAAGTATTTCACAGCACATCTGTTCATATATAAACTTCTGGGAAAAAAGGCAACTCATCAATGCTGCATTAGACATACCCATAAATGCAGAACAAAAATGCATTTATAGGAATACCAGGAGAAATAAGATGCAAAACAATCTCACAGCTTTCCAGTTCGCATTACAGAAGCCCCAGCCACTATACACTAACAGAACAACACCGGTTCAAAAGACTGAAACACAGTCACAGTGTCAAGTAATTCACCACACAGATTTAATAGCCAAAAGGGATGCGGAGAACAGAGACTCCTTCCTCCTCCCCAAGTATTCCACCAGGACTCATTGTTCCCGGTGTTATT